>NC_083835.1:8991985-9042409 GCF_015708825.2 Lethenteron reissneri
CTCCCACTCTCCCCGTCTCCCACTCACACCTCCACTCTCCCTGTCTCCCACTCTCCCGTCTCCCCCACCTCACTCTCCCACTCTCCCTGTCTCCCACTCTCCCTCTCCCCCCTCCCACTCACACTCTCCCACTCTCCCTGTCTCCCACTCTCCCCGTCTCCCACTCACACTCTCCCACTCTCCCTGTCTCCCACTCTCCCTGTCTCCCACTCACTCACACTCTCCCACCTCCCCGTCTCCCACTCACTCACACTCTCCCACTCTCCCTGTCTCCCACTCTCCCCGTCTCCCACTCACACTCTCCCACTCTCCCTGTCTCCCACTCCCTGTCTCCCACTCACTCACACTCTCCCACTCCCTGTCTCCCACTCTCCCTGTCTCCCACTCTCCCCGTCTCCCCCACTCACCATGCGTAGTCGATGTCCGTGATCTCCCGCAGCGCGTGTCTCAGCAGGCCTCCCACTCTCCCTGTCTCCCACTCTCCCCGTCTCCCACTCACTCACACTCTCCCACTCTCCCTGTCTCCCACTCTCCCTGTCTCCCACTCTCCCGTCTCCCACTCTCCCTGTCTCCCACTCACTCACACTCTCCCACTCACTCACCTCTCCCACTCTCCCTGTCTCCCACTCCCCTGTCTCCCACTCACTCACACTCTCCCACTCACTCACACTCTCCCATTCTCCCTGTCTCCCACTCTCCCTGTCTCCCACTCACTCACACTCTCCCCACTCACTCACACCTCTCCCACTCTCCCTGTCTCCCACTCTCCCTGTCTCCACTCTCCCTGTCTCCCACTCACCATGCGGTAGTCGATGTCCGTGATCTCCCGCAGCGCGTGTCTCAGCAGGCCTCCCACTCGCGCTCCCCGCCGGCGTTCTCCTGCAGGCCCAGCACGTAGACGTCGTGCGGGATGCCCACCGTGGTCTCGTCGCGCGTGCGCCCCAGGCCGCGTGACGTCAGCCACGACCCCAGCTGCCTCGCCGGCGGGGCTGCTGCCTGTGGAGACATTGCGGGGGCGAGGGGGGGGCAGGGAGGTCATCATCACGGGTGTGGCGGCGGGATGGTGGTGGTGGTGGTGGCGGTGGTGACGGTGGTGGCGGTGACGGTGGGGGTGGTGGCTGTGGTGGTGATGGTGGTGGCGGTGACGGTGGCGGTGGGTGGTGGCGGTGGTGGTGACGGTGGCGGTGGTGGCGGTGGCGGGGTGGCGGGGGTGGCGATGGTCGCGGGGTGGCGGTGGTGGCGGTGGTGGCGGTGGTGGCGGGGGTGGTGGCGGTGGTGGTAGCGGTGGTGGTGGTGGCGGTGTGGTGGCGGTGGGGGTGGTGGCGGCGGTGGTGGTGGCGGTGGGTGGCGGTGGGTGGTAGCGGTGGTGGTGGTGGCAGTGGCGGTGGCGGTGGGGGTGGTGGCGGCGGTGGTGGTGGCGGTGTGGTGGCGGTGGTGGCGGTGGTGGTGGTGGCGGTGGGGGTGGTGGCGGTGGGGGTGGTGGTGGCAGTGGTGGCGGCGGGGTATGTACCATGTGTTGAACTTCTTTCGCACCGTACGTAGCCAACCGTGATAATTATCAGAGGTGCGGTGGTGGGTGGCAGCGGTAGTGGCAGTAGTGGTGGTGGCAATTGTGGTGGTGGTGGCAGCGATAGTGGCAGTAGTGGTGGTGGCAACGGCCGTGATGGTGAACTTATTTTTGCACTGCACGTAGCCACCGTGATAATCAAAGGTGCGGGGATCGTGGTAGTAGTGGTGGTGTGGTGTTGGTGGTATATTGGTGGTGTATGTATGGTGGTAGTGGTGGTGTTGATGGTGGTAGTGGTGGTGTGGTGTTGGTAGTAGTGGTGGTGTGGTGTTGGCGGTATATTGGGGGCGATGGTGGCATAGTGGTGTTGGTGGTGTTTGGTGGGGTAGTTGTGGATGTAGTGGTGATGGTCAGATGATGGTGGTCATAGTGGATGTAGTGGTGGGGATGTTGGTGGTATACTGGTGGGTGTTGATGGTATACTGGTGGTGTGGTGTTGGTGGTAGTGGTGGTGTGGTGTTTGGTGGTAGTGGTGGTGTGATGTTGGTGGTGGTATACTGGTGGTGTGGTGTTGGTGGTAGTGGTGGTGTGTTGGTGGTAGTGGTGGTATACTGGTGTGGTGGTGTTGGTGGTAGTGGTGGTGTAGTATGGTGGTAGTGGTGCTGTGGTGTTGGAGGTATACTGGTGGTGTGGTGTTGGTGGTAGTGGTGGTGTGGTGTTGGTGGTAGTGGTGGTGTGGTGTTGGTGGTGGTATACAGGTGGTGTGGTGTTGGTGGTAGTGGTGGGGTGGTGTTGGTGGTAGTGGTGGTGTGGTGTTGGTGGTAGTGGTGGTGTGGTGTTGGTGGTGGTATACAGGTGGTTGGTGTTGGTGGTAGTGGTGGTGTGGTGTTGGTGGTAGTGGTGGTGGTGTTGGTGGTAGTGGTGGCGGTGGCGTCGGTGGCGGTGGCGGCAGGGTATGTACCATGTGTTGAACTGCTTTCACACCGTATGTAGCTAACCGTGATAATTATCAGAGTGCGTGTGGTGGTGGCAGTGGTACCGGTGGTGGAAGTAGTGGCAGTAGTGGCGGTGGCAATTGTGGTGGTGGTGGTGGCGGTGGGGTGGTGGCGGTGGCGGCGGCGGTGGTGGCAGCGGTAGTGGTGGTGGAAGTAGTGGCAGTAGTGGCGGTGGCGATTGTGGTGGTGGCGACGGCCGTGATGGTGGCAGGATACGTTCTATGTTGAACTTCTTTTGCACTGCACGTAGCCAACTATGATAATCAGAGGTGCGGGATCGTGGTAGTAGTGGTGTGTGGTGTTGATGGTAATGGTGTTGTATGTATGGTGGTAGTGGTGGTGTGGTGGTGGTGGTAGTGGTGGTGTATGTATGGTGGTAGTGCTGGTGTGGTGTTGGTGGTAGTGGTGGTGTGGTGGTATACTGGTGGTGTGGTGTTGGTGGTATAGTGGTGGTGTGGTGTTGGTGGTAGTGGTGGTGTGGTGTTGGGTGCGTTCGCACCGCACGTAGCCAACTACGCTAATCGGATGTGCGGGGGAAGAACAGACTAAAATCATTACTCGTGATGACGAGGCTGTGACGAGGAACACCCACGGTGCCGTGACCACGTGCCCTGGGGGTCAGTGACGCGCTCGCAACGGGGGCCAACCGAGTGTGCGTGCGTGCGTGTTCGTACCTGCGTGTGTGCGTGTCCTGTTTGTGTGCATGGGAGTGATTCCGTGTGTATAATGTGTGTGTCTGTGTAAGATGTGTAAACAACGCGACTGGGAGACAAAGGCGGTCAGGGCGTGGTGCTGGCCACCCACCCCCTCGTGTGCCGTGCCGACCTTCATAGGCGCTGCTGCTAACAGCACTTGGCCCAACAGTCTGTTAAGGCTACACGGGGGACCTTTTTATTTTGTGTGTGAGTGTATGTGCGTGTGTATGTGTGTGTTCGTGCGTGTGTGTTCGTGCGTGGTGTACATGTGTGTGCGTGTGTGTGCGTGTTTTGTGTGTGTGCGTGTGTGTGCGTGTTCGTGTGTATGCATGTGTGTATGTGTGTGCATGCACGTATGTGTGCGCGTGTGTACGTGTGTGTGTGCGTGTATGTACGTGTATGTGTGCGCATGTGTGTACGTGTGTGTGTGTGTACGTGTGTCTGTGTGTGTGTGCGTGCGTGCGTGTACGCGTACGTGTGTGTGTGCGTGTGTGTACGTGCGTGTACGTGCGTGTGTGTGCGTGTGTGTACGTGTGTGCGCGTGCGTATACGTGCGTGTGTACGTGTGTGTGTGTACGTGTGTACATGTATGTGCGTGTGTGCGTGTGTGCGTGCGTGTGTGCGCGTGTGTGCGTGTGTGTGCGTGTGTACGTGCGTGCGTGTACATGTATGTGCGTACGTATGTGTGCGTGTGCGCGTGTGTGTGTGCGCGTGTGTGTGTGTACGTGTGTGTGTACGTGTGTGTGTACGTGCGCGTGTGTGTGTACGTGCGCGTGTGTGTGCGTGCGTGTACGTTGTGTATGTGTCTGTGCGTGTGTGCGCGTGTGTACGTTGTGTGTACGTGTGTTGCGTGTGTGTACATGTCTGTGTGTGTACGTGTGTACGTGCGTGTGTACGTGTGTGTACGTGTGTGCGTGTGTGTACATGTCTGTGTGTGTACTGTGTGCGTGTGCGTACGTGTGTGTGTGCATGCGTGTGTGTGTTACGTGCGTGTGTGTGTGCGCGTGTGTTAGTGTACGTGTGTGTGTGCATGCGTGTGTGTACGTGTGTGTGCATGCGTGTGTGTGTGCGCGTGTTAGTGTACGTGTGTGTGTGCATGCGTGTGTGCGTGCGTGCGTGTACGTGTGTGTACGTGCGTGTGTACATGTACGTGCGTGTGTGTGTGTACGTGTGTACGTGTGTGTGTACATGCGTGTGTACGTGCGTGTGTGCGTGTGTGTGTACGTGTGTGCATGTGCATGCGTGTGTGTGTGTGTACGTGTGTGTGCGTGTGTGTGCGTGTGTGCGTGTCACCCATGTTCCAGGTGCCGATGAGATGGGATGAGGTCCGGCTCGTCCTGGCGGGAGTGCCGCGACTTCATCTGCTGCATCAGCTGGCAGAACGCCTCGCGCTTCTGTCCCCCCCACCCCCACACACACACAGACAGAGGTCCCCCAGGTAGCCTCTTAACACACTGCCGGGCAAGTGCCGTTGGCGAGTAAGAGCATCTACGAAGGCCGGGACGGCGCACGAGCGCCCGGGAGTGGCTGGAAGCACGCCCGGCCGCCGCTGTGTTTACGTGCGTGTCTGTGTGTGCGTAGAGGTGTTACGGGAGGGCGAACAAACACACCGGGCGTGGTTGTGCCCGCACGCAGAAGGATGCTCACATCCACGTCCACACCGTTTAGCCTGGGGCTGTGACGGCGCTGTCATCCCCCACGGCCCCACCCCTCGGGGGAGTTGCTATATAAGGCGGTGAGCCGGTGGGCTCGGGGTTCAGTGTTTAACTTTAACCAGTGAAGAAGGAAGACCGGCTAGATAGGCCCTGGGACTCCCCTGGATCGCTGTCCTTCTAAGGACCGACCAGGGCAAGCCAGTGGCGTGGCCCCGAGAGCCCAGAGCCGATGCTCTTGTAAGAGCCGGTCTGGTGACTCAGGGTGCCGTGATCCCAGCTTGGCCAGAGCTGGGTCAGCTCGCCTCCCCTAGCCTGGTAGTGGAGAACCTGGGAGTAGGCTAGCCGGTTAGAGTTACTGGGGTCTCCCTGTTAGACGGGTGAAGGGGCCGATACCCCTTCAGTGTTGTATATCTCGGCCTGTGTATACAACTGAAGTCAATAAAGAAGTGTGCCTCCGACTACGTCGTCCAAGCCTCCATGAACCTACTACATGTGTGAAGAACGCACAGATACAAAGACCCCCGGTGTAGCCTTTACAGGATGTTGGGGCAAGTGCTGCTAGCAAGCAGCACCTATGAAGACCGACACGGCACACGGGGAGGTGGGTGGCTACACCACGCCCGCCGCCTTTGTCTCCCCAGTGGCGATTATTACGACACACCGCACCGGTACTCATGAGATGAGTCGACCTAGGGGAGGCCCAGGACCGGTTCAGATACTCGCCCCCCTCAGTGTGTGAATCTGCCTCCCCAGCCGTTGACCTCGCCGCACGTCGCCGCCCTCCGCCGGAGTGTGCCGAGCACCGAGGGGAGCGCCGAGGGAGTGCCGAGGTGAGTGCCGAGGTGAGTGCCGAGGTGAGTGCCGAGGGGAGGGCCGAGGGGAGCCCGAGGTGAGTGCCGAGGGGAGCGCCGAGGGAGCGCCGAGGTGAGTGCCGAGGGGAGCGCCGAGGGGAGCGCCGAGGTGAGTGCCGAGGGGAGCGCCGAGGTGAGTGCCGAGGGGAGCGCCGAGGTGAGTGCCGAGGGGAGCGCCGAGGGGAGCGCCGAGGTGAGTGCCGAGGTGAGCGCCGAGGTGAGCGCCGAGGTGAGCGCCGAGGGGCGCCGAGGGAGCGCCGAGGTGAGCGCCGAGGGGAGCGCCGAGGTGAGCGCCGAGGTGAGCGCCGAGGAGTGCCGAGGGGAGTGCCGAGGTGAGTGCCGAGGTGAGTGCCGAGGGGAGTGCCGAGGTGAGTGCCGAGGTGAGTGCCGAGGTGAGTGCCGAGGTGAGCGCCGAGGGGAGCGCCGAGGTGAGCGCCGAGGTGAGTGCCGAGGGAGCGCCGAGGTGAGCGCCGAGGTGAGTGCCGAGGGGAGTGCCGAGGTGATGCCGAGGTGAGTGCCGAGGTGAGTGCCGAGGTGAGCGCCGAGGGGCGCCGAGTGAGTGCCGAGGTGAGTGCCGAGGGAGCGCCGAGGTGAGCGCCGAGGTGAGTGCCGAGGGGAGTGCCGAGGTGAGTGCCGAGGTGAGTGCCGAGGGGAGTGCCGAGGTGAGCGCCAAGGTGAGTGCCGAGGGGAGTGCCGAGGTGAGTGCCGAGGTGAGTGCCGAGGTGAGTGCCGAGGGGAGTGCCGAGGTGAGCGCCGAGGTGAGCGCCGAGGTGAGTGCCGAGGGGAGTGCCGAGGGGAGCGCCGAGGTGAGTGCCGAGGGGATGCCGAGGGAACGCCGAGGGAGCGCCGAGCCGAGGGGAGCGCCGAGGGGAGCGCCGAGGGAGTGCCGAGGGAGCGCCGAGGGGAGCGCCGAGGGAGCGCCGAGCAGAGTGCCGAGGGGAGCGCTCACCCGGGGGCTGGCGAAGGCGTAGTCCCTGCGCTGCGTGCGCTCGCGCTCCAACACGATGCCCAGCTTGGACTGCGCCCGCTGGGACTTGATCAGCTGGCGCACTGTGCACAGCAAAACAGGTGAGACCCCACGCACACACACCACACACACCACCACACCCCCACACACACGCAGCCACACACACACCCCACACACACACACACCCCGCCACACGCACCACACACCCCCACGCACACACACCCCGCCACACGCCCCACACACACACACACCCCGCCACACACCCACACACACACACACCCCACACACACAGACACACACACACCCCACACACCCCCCATCCTCCTCCACACCCCCCACGCACACACCCCCACACACAGCCACACACACCCCCACACACCCCCCATCCTCCTCACACACCCCCCACACACACACACACCCCACACACACAGCCACACACCCCCCCACCACACCCCATCCTCCTCACACACACACACACCCCACACACCAGACACACACACACACCCCACACACCCCACACACACCCACACCCCACACACACCCCACCACACACACACCCCCCACCACCCACCACACCACCACCCCACCACACCCCCACACGCTCCCACCACACACACCCCACCCCACACACACACCCCCACACACACACTCCCCACACACACCCCCCCACACCTCCTCCTCCTCCTCCCCCCTCCTCCTCCCCCCTCCTCCTCCTCCCCCCCTCCTCCTCCCCCCCCTCCCTCCTCCCCCCTCTCCTCCCCCCCCCTCCTCCTCCCCCCTCCTCCTCCCCCTCCTCCTCCTCCCCCCCCTCCTCCTCCCCCCTCTCCTCCCCCCCCCTCCTCCTCCCCCCCCCTCCTCCCTCCCCCCTCCTCCCCTCCTCCTCCCCCCCTCTCCTCCTCCTCCCCCCCCCCCCCCCTCCTCCCCCCCCTCCTCCTCCCCCTCTCCTCCTCCCCCCCTCCTCCCTCCTCCCCCCTCCTCCTCCCTCCCCCCTCCCCTCCCCCTCCCCCCCTCCTCCTCCCCCCCCCTCCTCCTCCTCCCCTCCCCCCCCTCCCCCCCTCCTCCTCCCCCCCTCTCCTCCTCCTCCTCCCCCCCCTCCTCCTCCCCCCTCCTCCTCCTCCCCCCTCCTCCTCCTCTCCCCCTCCTCCCCCTCCTCCTCCCCCCCTCCTCCCTCCCCTCCTCCCCCCTCCTCCTCCTCCCCCTCCTCCTCCTCCCCCCTCCTCCCCCCTCCTCCTCCTCCCCCCTCCTCCTCCTCCCCCCTCCCTCCTCCCCCCTCTCCTCCTCCCCCCTCCTCCTCCTCCCCCTCCTCCTCCTCCCCCCTCCTCCCTCCCTCCCCCCCCTCCTCTCCTCCCCCCCTCCTCCTCCTCCTCCCCCCCTCCTCCTCCTCCCCCCCCCCTCCTCCTCCCCCCCCTCCTCCTCCCCCCTCCTCCTCCTCCTCCTCCTCCCCCTCCTCCTCCTCCCCCCTCCTCTCCTCCTCCCCCCTCCCTCCTCCTCTCCCCTCCCCCCCTCCTCCTCCCCCCCCTCCTCCCCTCCTCCTCCCCTCCCCCCCTCCTCCTCCCCCCTCCTCCCCTCCTCCTCCCCCCTCCCCCCTCCTCCTCCCCCCCTCCTCCTCCTCCTCCCCCCCTCCTCCTCCCCCCCTCTCCTCCTCCCCCTCCTCCTCTCCCCCCCTCCTCCTCCTCCCCCCCCTCCTCCTCCTCTCCCCTCCTCCTCCCTCCCCTCCTCCTCCTCCCCCCCCCCCTCCTCCTCCCCCCCCTCCTCCTCTCCCCCCTCCTCCTCCTCCCCCCTCCTCCTCCCCTCCTCCCCCCCTCCTCCTCCCCCCCCTCCTCCTCCTCCCCTCCTCCTCCCCCTCCTCTCCCCCCCCTCCCCCTCCTCCCCCTCTCCCTCCCCCCTCCCCCTCTCCTCCTCCCCCCCTCTCCCCCTCTCCCCCCCCCCCCTCCTCCCCCCCCCCTCCTCCTCCTCCTCCTCCTCCCCCCCTCCTCCTCCTCCCCCCCCCCCTCCCTCCTCCCCCCTCCTCCTCCCCCTCCTCCTCCCCCCCCCTCCTCCTCCCCTCCTCCCCCCTCCTCTCCTCCTCCCCCCCCCCCTCCCCCCCCTCCTCCTCCTCCTCCTCCCCCCCCTCCTCCTCCTCCCCCCTCCTCCTCCTCCTCCCCCCCCCTCCTCCCCCTCCTCTCCCCCCCTCCCCCTCCTCCCCCCTCTCCCTCCCTCCTCCCCCCTCTCCCTCCTCCTCCCCCTCTCCCCCTCCCCCCCCTCCTCCCCCCCCTCCTCCTCCTCCTCCTCCCCCCTCCTCCTCCTCCCCCTCCCCCCCCTCCTCCTCCTCCCCCCCCCCCCCCTCCCTCCTCCCCCCCTCTCCTCCTCCCCCCTCCTCCTCCCTCCCCTCCTCCTCCTCCTCCTCCTCCTCCTCCCCCCCTCCTCCTCCTCCTCCCCCCCCTCCTCCTCCTCTCCCCCCTCCTCCTCCTCCTCCTCCCCCCCCCCTCCTCCTCCTCCCCCCTCCTCCTCCCCCTCCCCCCTCCTCCTCCTCTCCCCCCTCCTCCCTCCTCTCCCCTCCTCCCCCCTCCTCCTCCTCCCCCCCCTCCTCCTCCTCCTCCCCCCTCCTCCTCCTCCCCCTCCTCCTCCTCCCCCCCTCCCTCCTCCTCCTCCCCCCTCCTCCTCCTCCTCCCCCCTCCTCCTCCCCCCCCTCCTCCTCCTCCTCCCCCTCCTCCTCCTCCCCCCCCTCCTCCTCCTCCTCCCCCCCTCCTCCTCCCCCCCCTCCTCCCTCCCCCCCCTCCCTCCTCCCCCTCTCCCCCCTTCCTCCCCTCCCCCCCCTCCCTCCCCCTCTTACTCCACCCACCTCCCCACTCTCCCCCTCCCCTCCCTTCCTCCCACCCTCATTCTTCATCCAACCCCCCCTGCTCCCCCCCCCTCCTCCTCCTCCACCCCCCTCCTCCTCTCTCCCCCCCCCCCCTCCCTCCTCCCCCCCCTCCTCCCCCCCCCTCCTCCTCCCCCCTCCTCCTCCTCCTCCCCCCCCCTCCCCCTCCACCTCCTCACCTTTGTCGTGTGGGAAGATGAGCACCTCCTCGGCCGACTCCTTGTTCTTGCGCAGCACGAGGAGTCGCCCCCCCTCCACGTCCACCTGCAGCTCGTAGCGCTGCGACTTGCCGATCTTCGCCAGGTCGGCCAGACCCACGTCTAGCTTGACCTGCAGCACGCACACGCAATGCACACACGCACACATACGCACACACACACACACGCACACCCACACGTACACACACGCACGCACACATACACGCACACACACGCACGCACACACACACGCACACACACACACACGCACACACACACGCACACACACACACACACACGCACTGCGCGCGCACACACACACGCACACACACACGCACACACACAAACGCACACACACACGCACACACACACGCACGCACGCACACACGCACACACACACGCACGCACACACACACACGCACACACACACACGCACGCACACACACACACACGCACACACACACGCACGCACACACACGCGCACACACACACACGCGCACACACACGCACACAACACACACACGCACACACACGCGCACGCACGCACACACACGCGCACACACACACATGCACACACACACGCACCCACACACACACGCACCCACACACACACGCGCACACACGCACACAGACGCACACACGCACACACACACACGTGGGTTACGGCGAGCGAGAGTGGAGGAGCGACGCTCACAACAATGAGCGGAGCGCCGGGTGGCTAAAGCACAGCAAGTTGGTACCGGAAGGGGGCACAGGTGGTGCATCAGCCAGTCATCTCGGTCGTCTCAGTCAGTCGACCCGTGGCACCTGCTGGGTCTGCCCCGTGACCTCCTGCCAGCGGGCGTTCGACACTTCACGTGGCCTCAAGGTGCACATGGCCTGGCACAAGCGTCGTGGTGACGTCACCGCGATTTAGTGACGAATGGCGGTTGTTGTTGCTATGGTGACCCGAGTTCGATTCCCCCAACACGAGCGGCAATTATCTGAACCGGTCCTGGGCCTCCCCTAGGTCGAGCCAGCCTCAAATGGGTACCTGGTGCGGTGCGTAGTAAACATCGCCACTGGGGAGACAAAGGCGGCCGGGCGTGGTGCTGGCCACCCACCCCCTCGTGTGCCGTGCCGGCCTTCACAGGTGCTACTCGCTAACAGCACTTGCCCCTACAGTCTGTTACAGGCTACGCGGGGGACCTTTGTCTTTCTGAGTGAGCAGCACACGTGGTGCACTTGCCGGTCATCTCGGTCAGTCAATCCATGGCACCCATAGCACCTGGCTCTGTCCAGTGACCTGCTTGTGCACCTAGCCTGGCACAGCAGTCAACTCATGGTACCTGGGTCTGTCCCATAACCTCCTGCACCTAGCCTGGCACAGCAGTCAACCCATGGCACCTGGGTCTGTCCCGTGACCTCCTGCACCTAGCGTGGCACAGCAGTCAACCCACGGCACCTGGTCACGTGACTTCCTTATGCACCTAGCCTGGCACAGCAGTCAACCCAAGGCACCTGGTCACGTGACTTCCTTATGCACCTAGCCTGGCACAGGCGCCGTGGTGTCATCGCCGCCCCTTTGTGGCGAACGCCGATTGTTGTTGTGGTGGTGGTTGTTGTGGTTGTTGTGGTTGTTGTGGGTTGTACCTCAAACGTCTGTATGGGGATGAGCCGGAAGCGCCGCACCGTCTTGACGGGAGCCGGGCCCAGCGGGGGAGGGGGAGCCGGGTCCTGCAGGTACCTCAACACCTGACACACACAGACATCAACACACACACACAGACATCAACACACACACACACACACAGACATCAACACACACACACACAGACATCAACACACACACACACACATCAACACACACACAGACATCAACACACACACACACACATCAACACACACAATCAACACACAGACATCAACACACACACAGACATCAACACACACACAGACATCAACACACACACAGACATCAACACACACACATCAACACACACACAGACATCAACATACACACACAGACACCAACACACAGACACAGACACCAACACACATACACATCAACACACACACAGACATCAACACACAGACACAGACACCAACACACAGACACATCAACACACAAACAGACACATCAACACACACACAGACACATCAACACACACACAGACACATCAACACACACACAGACACATCAACACACACACAGACACATCAACACACACACAGACACATCAACACACACACAGACACATCAACACACACAGACACATCACACACACACATAGACAACACACACACACAGACATTAACACACACACAGACATCAACACACACACAGACATCAACACACATACACATCAACACACACACAGACAATTCAACATACACACAGACATCAACACACACACACATCAACACGCACACATACACATCAACACACACACAGACACATCAACACACACAGACACAACAACAATAACAACAACCACCATTCGCCACTAAGTGGTGGTGACGTCACCACGATGCTTGTGCCAGGCTATGTGCACGTTGAGGCCACGTGAGGTGTCAAACGTCCGCTGGCAGGAGGTCTCGGGACAGACCCAAGTATCATGGGTTGGCTGACTGAGATGACTGGTAGATGCACCACCAGCTGTACCCCCTACTGTGCCAACTTGCTGCATTTTAGCCGCTCCGCTCGTTGTTGTGAGCGTCGCTCCTCCGCCCTCCTTAATTGCTGGAGGGCGACTGCCTCCAACTGCCCAGTAGCGTCCTTCACGAGCCTCCTCCATCGAGGCCGATCTTGACACCGCTGGTACCAGTCGTCTGCAAGTCCACTCAGCTCCACATCCTCCTGTACCACATCAATCCATCTCTTCACCAGCCCATGCCGTGCCATTTAGAAGAAGCTGCTTGGGCATGCGGTGGCTGGGCATGCGGGCTACATGACCCAGCCAACGCAGCCTTGCCTGCCGGAGGATCTCACGGATGGGAATGTGTCCAGATCTTTCAAGGATTTGTGAGCTCCTCACACAATCCAGCCAGGTTAGACCCAGGATGGATCATAGGCAGGCCAGCCTAAATGTTTCTAACCGGCGCAGATGTTCCGTTAGAGGGGTCACACTTCACACATCAAAACCTGATACACAAACACCCAGCCACATCACACAGACACACACACAGACACACACACAGAGACACACACAGACAAACACACACACAGACACACCCAGCCACATCACACATACAGACACAAACACAGATGGACACACACATCAAAAACAAAGACAGACACATCATACACACACAGCCATATCACACAGACACATCACACAGACATACACACACACAGAAACATCACACACACACGCGCACAGAGACACACAAAGACAGAAATCCTCCATATAGCCTGAACAGACTGTTTGGGGCAAATGCTGTCAGCAAGCACCACAGACAAACACACACACACAGGCAGACACATCGCACATCAACACCTGGCACAGATACACACACACAGATGAACACATACACACATCAAACACAGACACACTTCACACGCACACGCACACACGCAGACACATCACACGCACACATCAAACACACACAGACACACATATCACACGTACGTGCGAGTGGTGGCCGCTGTGTGTGCGTGTGCGCTATTGCGTGCGTGAGTATGCGAGTGAGTGTGCGAGTGAGTGTGTGAGTGCGTGAGTGAGTGTGTGAGTGAGTGCGTGAGTGAGTGTGTGAGTGCGCGTGTGAGTGTTCGAGTGAGTGAGAGCACGTATTGAGCGTGTGAGTGCGTGTGTGAGTGCATGTGTGCGTGCGTGCGAGTGTGCTTGCGTTGCGCGTGTGTGCAGTGTGTGTGTGTGCGCGTGTGTGTGTGCGCGTGTGTGCGTGCGCGTGTGTGCGTGCGCGTGTGTGCGTGCGTGTGTGCGTGGGTGTGTGTGCGTGTGTGTGTGTGCGTGTGCGCGTGTGCGCGTGTGGGCGTGTGCGTGTGTGTGTGTGCGCGCGTGTGTGTGCGCGTGTGTGCGCGTGGGTGTGTGGCGTGTGTGTGCGTGTGTGTGCGTGTGTGTGTGCGTGTGTGTGTGCGTGTGTGTGTGTGCGCGTGTGTGCGTGTGCGTGTGTGTGCGTGTGTGCACGTGCGTGTGTGCGTGTGTGCGGTGTGTGCGTGTGTGTGCGCGTGTGTGCGTGCGTGCGTGTGTGTTGCGTGTGTGTGCGCGTGTGTGTGTGCGTGTGTGTGGGTGCGTGCGTGCGTGGGTGCGTGTGTGGTGCGTGTGTGTGTGTGTATGTGTGTGTGTGTGTGCGTGTGTGTGTGTGCGTGTGTGTGTGCGTGTGTGCGTGTATGTGTGTGCGTGTATGTGTGTGTGTGCGTGTGTGTGCGTGTGTGTGTGCGTGTGTGTGTGTGCGTGTGTGCGTGTGTGCGTGTGTGTGTATGTGTGTATGTGTGTGCGTGTGTGCGCGTGTGTGTGCGTGTGTGTGTGTGTGTGTGCGTGTGTGCGTGTGCGTGTGTGCGTGGGTGTGCGCGTGTGTGTGTGCGTGTGTGTGTGCGTGTGTGCGTGGGTGTGCGCGTGTGTGTGCGTGTGTGCGTGCGTGCGTGCGTGGGTGTGCGCGTGTGTGTGTGCGTGTGTGTGTGCGTGTGTGTGTGCGTTTGTGCGTGGGTGTGCGCGTGTGTGTGTGCGTGTGTGTGCACCGGGCAGAGATGATCTCCCAAGCGAAATGCTGAGGGAGGGTGGCGTTTGTGCACAGACTGCCCTATATGACATCATAACAGTCTGGACCACTGGACGGGTTCCGCAGGACTGGAAGGATGCCCTGGTGGTCCCCCTCTTTAAGAAGGGGGACCGTACCGACTGTAACAACTACAGGGGCATCTCACTCCTCAGTGTGCCGGGTAAGGTCCTGGCAAGGATTATTCAACATCGCCTTGCTAGGCACCCTGAGGAGAGGCTTGCGGAGCCCCAATGCGGTTTCAGGAAAGGGCGGTCCTGCACAGATGCCATATTTTCTGTCCGTCTGCTACAGCAGAGGTGTAGGGAATTCCAAAAAGACCTACATCTCTGCTTTATTGACCTGGTCAAGGCCTATGATACCATCAGTAGGACTGGGCTCTGGGTTGTTCTTCGTGCTTTCGGAGTCCCTGACCCTCTGCTCACGATCATTAAAGACCTTCATGATGGTGAGCGGGCCCGGGTAAAACTACGTGGCCGGGAGTCGGAGCCTTTCCCTGTACACCTTGGGGTGCGACAGGGATGTCCTCTGGCTCCCACATTATTTAACATCTATTTGACCGCGTAGTTCGTGAAGCCTTCAATAGCTGTACCGGGGGAATTTCCATTTGGTACAGATATAATGGGAGGCTGATCGATGCCCGGGTGCGATCAAGGGATGGCTCCCTATTGGTCAACCACGTTATGTATGCCGATGATTTGGTAATAGCTGCTCATTCAGAAGAGGAGTTGGAGACGCTGCTGCTGAGACTGGAGTGTGCCACTAAGAGGTGGGGCCTTACCATCAGCCCCACCAAAACTAAGCACCTGCCTGGGTATTTTGTACCATCGGACACTCCACCCCCACAACTCCCAATTGGTGATGGGGCAGTTGTGGAGAGAGTGGAGAGTTTCCCATACCTGGGCAGTGTGCTTATGACCGGCTCCAGTTTATCAGCAGAGGTCTCACTCCGAATCAGTCGAGCGGCAATATCTTTTCATCGGTTGCGTAACGCTGTGTGGAAGCTACCTGGTCTGTCGCTCCGCACGAAGCTTCAGGTCTTCTCGGCCACGGTCATTCCCTCCCTTCTCTACGCTTGCGAAACGTGGACCCCCCTGGTGGAGCATCTTCGCCGGTTGGAAACATTTAGGTTGGCCTGCCTACGATCCATCTTGGGTTTAACCAGGCTGGATTGTGTGAGGAGCTCACAAATCCTTGAAAGATCTGGGCAAAGTCCCATCAGTGAGCTCCTCCGGCAGGCAAGGCTGCGTTGGCTGGGTCATGTAGCCCGCATGCCCAGCCACCGCATGCCTAAACAGCTTTTGTTCGGCCGGATCGAGGGGGCTAGACGGGCGCGGCACGGGCTGGAGAAGAGATGGAGTGATGTGGTACAGGAGGACGTGGAGCTGAGTGGACTTGCCGATGACTGGTACCAGCGGTGTCAAGATCGGCCTCAGTGGAGGAGGCTCGTGAAGGACGCTACTGGGCAGTTGGAGGCAGTCGCCCTCCAACAACAACGGAGGGCGGAGGAGCGACGCTCACAACAACGAGCGGAGCGCCGGGTGGCTAAAGCACAGCAAGTTGGTACAGTAGGGGGCACAGGTGGTGCATCAGCCAGTCATCTCGGTCATCTCGGTCAGTCGACCCGTGGCACCTGGGTCTGCCCCGTGACCTCCTGCCAGCGGGCGTTCGACACTTCACGTGGCCTCAAGGTGCACTTGGCCTGGCACAAGCATCGTGGTGACGTCACCGCCACTTAGTGGCGAATGGCGGTTGTTGTTGTTGTTGTGTGCGTGTGTGCGTGGGTGTGCGCGTGTGTGTGCGCGTGTGTGTGTGCGTGTGTGCGTGTGTGTGCGCGTATGTGCACGACTTGGCCACCTTCTTCTCGGTGCCGGAGAAGACGTCGCGCAGAGAGGCGAGCTTCAGCAGCAGCAGCTCTAAGTCACCCTCCTGAGACACGGGGAGACACGGGGAGACACGGGGAGACACGGGGAGACACGGAGAGACACGGGGAGACACGGGGAGACACGGGGAGAGACGGGGAGACACGGGAGACACGGGGAGACACGGGGAGACACGGGGAGACACGGGGAGACCGGGGAGACACGGGGAGACACGGGGAGACACGGGGAGACACGGGGAGAGACGGGGAGACACGGGGGAGAAGGGGCATGGGGAGACACGGGGAGACACGGGGAGACACGGGGAGACACGGGGAGACACGGGGAGAGACAGGGGCATGGGGAGACACGGGGAGACACGGGAGACACCGGGAGACACGGGGAGACACGGGGAGACACGGGGAGACACGGAGAGACACGGGGAGGAGACAGGAGCATGGGGAGACACGGGGAGACACGGGGGAGACACGGGGAGAGACGGGGAGACACGGGGAGACACGGGGAGACACGGGGAGACACGGGGAGAGACAGGAGCATGGGGAGACACGGGGAGACACGGGGAGACACGGGGAGACACGGGGAGACACGGGGAGAGACAGGAGCATGGGGAGACACGGGGAGACACGGGGAGACACGGGGAGACACGGGGAGACACGGGGAGAGATGGGGAGACACGGGAGACACAGAGAGACACAGAGAGACACGGGGAGACACGGGGAGACACGGGGAGACACAGAGAGACACGGGGAGACACGGGGGAGACACGGGGAGACAGAGAGACACAGAGAGACACGGGGAGACACGGGGAGACACGGGGAGACACAGAGAGACACAGAGAGACACGGGGAGACACGGGGAGACACGGGGAGACACGGGGAGACACAGAGAGACACGGGGATTCACCGGGAGACACGGGGAGACACGGGGAGACACGGGGAGAGATGGGGAGACACGGGGAGAGACAGAGGCATGGGGAGAGACGGGGAGGACACGGGGAGACACGGGGAGACACAGAGAGACACGGGGATTCACCGGGAGACACGGGGAGACACGGGGAGACACGGGGAGAGATGGGGAGACACGGGGAGAGACAGAGGCATGGGGAGAGACGGGGAGACACGGGGAGACAACGGGGAGACACGGGGAGACACGGGGAGACACGGGGAGAGATGGGGAGACACGGGGAGAGACAGAGGCATGGGGAGAGACGGGGAGACACGGGGAGACACGGGGAGACAACGGGGAGACACGGGGAGACACAGAGAGACACGGGGAGACACGGGGAGACACGGGGAGACACGGGGAGACACGGGGAGACACAGAGAGACACGGGGAGACACGGGGAGACACGGGGAGACACAGAGAGACACAGAGAGACACGGGGAGACACGGGGAGACACGGGGAGACACAGAGAGACACGGGGAGACACGGGGAGACACGGGGAGACACGGGGAGACACGGGGAGACACAGAGAGACACGGGGAGACACGGGGAGACACGGGGAGACACAGAGAGACACGGGGAGACACGGGGAGACACGGGGAGACACAGAGAGACACAGAGAGACACGGGGAGACACGGGGAGACAGGGGGAGACACAGAGAGACACGGGGATTCACCGGGAGACACCGGGAGACACGGGGAGACACGGGGAGACACGGGGAGACACGGGAAGACACGGGGAGACACGGGGAGAGATGGGGAGACACGGGGAGAGACAGAGGCATGGGGAGAGACGGGGAGAGATGGGGAGACACGGGGAGACACAGAGGCATGGGGAGAGACGAGGAGAGCCGGGAGACACGGGGACATGCGTGAGACACGCGGCGTGGACGTGAGGATACAAGGACAAGAGAGCACGCAGGGCTGGTGCGTCTGTACCGCGCGTGCATGTATGTGCGTACGTGTTTGTACATGCGTGTATGTGTGTGTACGTGCGTGCGTGTACGTGCGTGCACGTGCGTGCACGTGCGTGTACGTGAGTGTACGTGCGTGCGTACGTGTGTATGTGCGTGCGTGTGTGTGTGTACGTGCATGTGTACGTGTGTACGTGTGTGTGTGTGTACGTGTGTACGTATGTGTACGTGTGTGTGTGTGTGTGTGTGCGTGTGTACGTGTGGTAAGTGTGTGTGTGTGTGTACGTGCGTGTACGTGTGTGTGTGTGTGCGTGTGTACGTGTGTGTGTAAGTGTGTGTGTGTGTACGTGTGTAAGTGTGTGTGTGTGTACGTGCGTGTACGTGTGTGTGTAAGTGTGTGTGTAAGTGTGTACGTGTGTGTGTAAGTGTGTGTGTGTGTACGTGTGTAAGTGTGTGTGTGTACGTGTGTAAGTGTGTGTGTGTGTGTACGTGTGTAAGTGTGTGTGTGTGTGTACGTGTGTAAGTGTGTGTGCGTGCGTGCCTGTGCACTGGGAGGGGGGCTGCCCCTCTTCGCCGCCCTCCCCAGCGGGGTGCCGGGCGGCGCCTCGAACAGCCGCCCCAGCGCCTCCAGGCCCTGCAGCAGCGAGTTCAGCTCACTGCACACACACACACATCACACACACATCACACACACACATCACACACACACAGACACACACACACACAGACACACAAATATAAAGATCCCCCGTATAGCCTTAACAGACTGTAGGGGCAAGTGCTGTTAGCGAGCACCTATGAAGGTCGGCTTGGCACACGAGGGGGTGGGTGGCCAGCACCACGCCCGACCGCCTTTGTCTCCCCAGTGGCGATGTTTAAACATCGCACCAGGTATTCATTTGAGGCCGAGTCGACCTAGGGGATGCCAAGGACCGGTTCGGATAATCGCCACTGGTGTTTGTGGCCGTGAGCGGGAATCGAACTCGCGTCGCCGGGTTCGTAGCACAGCGTAGCGCTAACGCACACACACACAATCATACACAACCACACACACAATCACACACACACACAACCACACACACGCACAACCACACACACGCACAACCACACACACGAACAACCACACACACACAACCACACACACGAACAACCACACACACGCACAACCACACACACGCACAACCACACACACGCACAACCACACACAACCACACACACAAACAATCACACACACACACAACCAGACACACGCACAACCATACACAACCACACACACGCACAACCACACACACACAACCATACACAACCACACACACACACAACCACACACACACGCACACACAACCACACATACACACACAACTACCCACACACACACACGCACACACAACCACACACACACACACAACTACCCACACACACACACAACCACACACACACACAACCACACACACGCACACACAACCACACACAACCATACGCACAAACAACCACACACGCACACACAAGCATACACACACAACCACACACACAACCACACACACAACCACACACACACAGCCACACACGCACACACACAACCACATACATGGGATCCACACCGTGTAGACACCACCACCACAGCCACGACCACCACCGCCACCACCACCACCATCACCACCACCATCACCACCACCACAGCCACGACCACCACCACCACCGCCATCACCACTGTGCCATCTCTGCCTAGCATCACCACCACCACCATCACCACCATGCCATCTCTGCGTAGCGTCACCAACGTCACCACCGCCACCACCATCACCGCCACCACCACCACCGCCACCACCACCATCACCACCACCATCACCGCCATCACCGCCACCACCACCGCCACCACCGCCACCACCGCCACCACCACCATCACCACCACCACCCGCACCACCGCCACCACCGCCACCACCTACAACAACGGAGTGATGCCGTTGTTGTTTATCTCTCTGTGTCTATGTGTCTCTCTGTGTCTCTGTGTGTCTGAATGTATCTCTACGTATCTCTATGTGTCTCTATGTATCTCTCTGTGTCTATGTGTCTCTCTGTGTCTCTGTGTGTCTGAATGTATCTCTATGTGTCTCTATGTGTCTCTGTGTGTCTCTGTGTGTCTCTATGTGTCTCTGTGTGTCTCTGTGTGTCTCTGTCTCTGTGTCTCTGTGTCTCTATGTATCTCTAAGTGTCTCTGTGTATCTCCATGTGTATGGATGTATCTCTATGTGTATGAATGTATCTCTACGTTTCTTTATGTCACGTTGAGTACTGAGTGGTGAGTGTTGAGTGGTGAGTGTTTAGTGGTGAGAGTTGAGTGGTGAGTGTTTAGTGGTGAGTGTTGAGTGGTGAGTGTTTAGTGGTGAGTGTTGAGTGGTGAGTGTTTAGTGGTGAGTTCAGCTGTGAGTGCTGAGCGGTGAGTGTTTAGTGGTGAGTATTGAGTGGTGAGTGTTTAGTGGTCAGTTGAGCGGTGAGTGTTGAGTGGTGAGCAGTGTGTGGTGAGTTGAGCGGTACGTGTTGAGTGGTGAGTTGAGTGGTGAGTGTTGAGTGGTGAGTCTTGCGGAGTGAGTGATGAGTGTTGAGTGGTGAGTCTTGCGGAGTGAGTGTTGAGTGGTGAGTGTTGAGTGGTGAGTGTTGAGTGGTGAGTGTTGCGGAGTGAGTGTTGAGTGGTGAGTGTTGCGGAGTGAGTGTTGAGTGATGAGTGGTGAGTGCTGAGCAATGGGAATTGAGTGACCGCAATAGGAATGCGTGTGTGTGCGCGCGTGTGCGCGTGTGCGTGTGTGCGTGTGTGTGTGCGCGCGTGTGTGTGCGCGCGTGTGCGTGCGGATGTGTGTGCGCGTGTGTGCGTGTGTGCGTGTGTGCGTGTGTGCGTGTGTCTGGGGAGCGGTGGTGAAGCGGTTAGCATGCTGCGCTACGAACCCGGCCACCCGAGTTTAATTCCCGCTCATGCTCCACAGCAGCGATCATCCACTGTGCAACACAATTTGTGTTCCTGGGTAGTAAGTGTTATTTCTAAATTGCTTATGCCTCAAAAGTGCATAAAACGGCGATCATTCCACACAAACGTTGCTTTTGTGACCGGGAGTTTACGTGAAGCAATGACACAAATGCTCACCACGTGTTCTCTCACTGCCATATGTTCATTTCAAAATATCACCGTCCTGGTCACAAAAGCAAAGTTTGTGGGGAATAATAATAATCGCCGTTTTCTGTACTTTTGAGGCATAAGCAATTAGGAAATAACACTTACTACCCAGGGACAAAAAGTGTTTTTGTTCTATAGTTAATTATATTATCTGAACCGGTCATGGGCGCTGCCCTAGGTCGACTCAGCCTCAAACGAGTATCTGGATGCGGTGCGCAGTAAACATCGCCACTGGGGAGACAAAGGCGGCCGGGCGTGGTGCTGGCCACCCACCCCCTCGTGTGCCACAGTGCTGGCCCTCATAGGTGCTCGCTAACAGCACTTGCCCCGCAGTCTGTTTGAGGCTACACGGTCGGGACCTTTGTCTTTGTGGGGGAGGGTGTCACACAGGAAGTCGCGTGCTGATCCTGCAGCAGCAGCAGCTGCTGCTGCTACTGCCGGACAGAGTGCAGCTGTGTGCTGTGAACAACAACATCCCAGCCACGACGCACACACACACACACACATGCCCCACTGTGTGTGTGCGCGTGCGCCTTTGCCTGTGCGTCTGTCTGTCTGTCTGGGTGGCGTAGCCCCGCATGCCCAGCCACCGCATGCCCAAGGAGCTTCTGTTTCGCTCGGATAGATGGGGGCTAAACGGGCGCGGCACGGGCTAGAGAAGAGATGGAGTGATGTGGTACAGGAGGACGTGCAGCTGAGTTGACTTGCCGATGACTGGTACCAGCGGTGTCAAGATCGGCCTCTGTGGAGGAGGCTCGTGAAGGACGCTGCTACTGGGCAGTTGGAGGCAGTCGCCCTCCAACAACAACTGAGGGCGGAGGAGCGACGCTCACAACAACGAGCGGAGCGCCGGGTGGATTAAATACACTGAGGTGGTGCATCTGCCGCCCATCTCAGTCAGTCGACCCGTGGCACCACATGGGTCTGTCCGTGACCTCCTGCCAGCGGGCGTTCGACACTTCACGTGGCCTCAGAGTGCACCTGGCCTGGCACAAGCGCCGTGGTGACGTCACCGGCACTTGGTGGTGAAACGCGGCCGTCGATGTTGGGTCTGTCCGTCTCATTTGCTGGCTGATGCGTCTGACCGTGTAAACCAAGCGATGGTTCATGACACCGGCTAAGATCCACTCAGACAAGGCCGTAGCCATCCAGTCAACATTGGGGGGGACCAAATCAACCCAGAAAAAAATCTACATTTGAAAACGGATTTCCTGCCATTTCCTGCCTAAAATATTTTTAAAAATTCCCTAACATATGGGATGGACTTTTGATTTATTTTTTACAATAATGTCTATTAGTGTGTTGTATTAAAGTGCTCCGTAACCACAATCATATAAACAAAAATATATGCATTGATTTATATGAAGACAAGTCCAGATATTGTGGCCAAGGTTTAGCAAATTGTTGTTTTTATTTACATAGCATAGCAATTATTATTACTTATTTTATATTTTTATAGCAATATATTGGGGGGGGGGACATTTTGAGTATATTTGAATATTGGGTGGGGATGTCCCCCCCCCCAATATCTATTCTAATTACGACCTTGCACTCAGCTCTGTAGTTATTTCTTGTAGGAGCAGCCTGGCCACAAATGATGGCTCAACAAAGTGGATCATCGTCGTGTGTAAATTTACAGCGGCAGGCAAATGCCTCTAAACGCGTGGCGGTGGTGGCGGTGGTGGTGGTGGTGGTGGTGGTGGCGGTGGTGGTGACAGTGGTGGTGGATGCGGTGGTGGTGGTGGCGGTGGTGGTGGCAGTGGTGGTGGTGGTGGCCGGTGGCGGTGGTGGCGGTGGTGGTGGCGGTGGCGGTGGATGTGAAAGTGGAGGGTGAAACCGGAGGACCCGGAGAAAAAATCCACGCGACCACGGGGAGAGAGAGAGAGAGCATGCAGACTACAGCGCTACAGGCATCAGGGACGGGATCGAACCCACGATCTCCTGTATACCACGCGAGGGAGATAACATCTCCTAGCCACCGTGGCGACCGTGTCTGTCATCATGCGTGTGTGTGTGTGTCATCATGCGTGCGTGTGTGTGTCATCATGCGTGTGTGTGTCATCATCATGCGTGTGTGTGTGTGTGTGTGTCATCATGCGTGTGTGTGTCATCATCATGCGTGTGTGTGTGTGTGTCATCATGCGTGTGTGTGTCATCATCATGCGTGTGTGTGTGTCATCATGCGTGTGTGTGTCATCATGCGTGTGTGTGTGTCATCATGCGTGTGTGTCATCATGCGTGTGTGCGTGTGTCTGTCATCATGCATGCGTGTGTGTGTGTCATCATCCGTGCGTGTGTGTGTGTGTTTGTCATCATGCGTGCGTGTGTGTGTCATCATCCGTGCGTGCGTGTGTGTGTCTGTCATCATGCGTGTGTGTGTCTGTCATCATGCGTGTGTGTGTGTCTGTCATCATGCGTTTGTGTGTGTCATCATGTGTGTGTGTGTCTGTCATCATGTGTGTGTGTCTGTCATCATGCGTGTGTGTGTGTCTGTCATAGGTGCTTGCTAACAGCACTAGCCCCAACAGTCTGTTAGGGCTACACGGGGAATCTTTGTCTTTGTGTGTTGCCGCGTGTGTGCGTGTGTGTGTGTGTGCGTCTGTCACCGTGCGTGCGTGTGTGCGTCTGTCACCGTGTGTGTGTGCGTGCGTCTGTCACCGTGCGTGCGTCTGAATAAATCTCATCCATCAGCTCAGTGGGGGGCCGGGGGGGGGGCATCTCTTAACCCCACGGTCAAAACTTTCGCTGAGTAATTTATTTCTCTACGGCGGAACGCGGGGACGCGAAAACTCACGTGTGGCGGAGGTCTCTCTCACCGTGAACCATCCCCACCGATACAATTAGCCCACCGCCACCACCGGCACCACCACAATCGCCACCGCAACCACCGGCACCACCACAGCCACCACAACCACCACCACCCACCACAACCACCACCACGACGCTACGACAGGGCATCGCACGGCCCAGCGAGTGTACGCCACAGTGGCTAGGAGATGTTGACTACCTCGCCTGGTGTGCAGGAGGTCGTGGGTTCCATCCCGACCCTGCTGCTGCTGCTGATGCCATCACTGCTGCTGCTGCTGCAGCCACTGCTGATGTCATCACTGCTACTGCTGCTGCTACTGCTGATGCCATCACTGCTACTGCTGATGCTACTGCTGATGCCATCACTGCCGCTGCTGCTGCTACTGCTGATGCCATCACTGCTACTGCTGCCGCTGCTGATGCCATCACTGCTACTGCTGCCGCTGCTGATGCCATCACTGCTGCTGCTGATGCCATCACTGCTACCGCTGCTGCTGCTACTGCTGATGCCATCACTGCTGCTGCTGCTGCTACTGCTGATGCCATCACTGCTACTGCTGCTGATGCTACTGCTGCTGCAGCCGCTGCTGCCATCACTGCTGCTGCTGATGCCATCACTGCTACTGCTACTGATGCTACTGCTGCCATCACTGCTGCTGCTGATGACATCACTGCTGCTGCTGCTGCTGCTGCTACTGCTGATGCGGTCCATCCATCTGGCTGTCATCTGCTGTGCTCCACGCAACTGTGAACGTTCAATGCATGTCGATAAAGACAAAGATCCCCCAGATAGTCTCGGGCAGACTGTTGGGGCAAGTGCTGTTAGAGAACATCAGTGACGAAGGCCGGCAGGGCACACGAGGGGGTGGGTGACCAGCACCACGACCCGGCCGCCTTTGTCTCCCCAGTGGCGATGTTTACTACACACCGCACCAGATACTCATTGAAGGCTGAGTCGACCTAGGGCAGGCCTAATACTGGTTCAGATAATCGTCACTGCTGTTGACCCACTCACCCACTCACCCACCCACACACTCACCCACACACTCACACGCTCACCCACACACCCACCCACCCACTCACCCACCCACCAACCCGCACACTCACCCGCACACTCACCCGCACACTCACCCACTAACCCACACACCCACTCACCCACTCACCATCACCCCCCCCCCGACCCGCCCACCCACCCACCTGTGCAGGCGTCTGGAGGCGTTGAGGAAGAGCGCAGTGAGGTGGGGGAGGCCCCCCCCTGGCCCCCCCGCTGGGCCCCGCGCCACCTCCGTGTCCCCCGGCACGCCCTGGCACAGGTAGTCACCCACCAGTGCCGCCAGCTCGCTACCCACGCTGCAACAACAACAACCATCAACAACCATCAACAACAACAACCACCACAACCACAACAACCACCACACCCTGGCACAGGTAGTCACCCACCAGCCCCGCCAGCTCGCTACCCACGCTGCAACAACCACAACAACCATCAACAACCATCAACAACAACCACAACAACCACAACAACCACAACAACCATCAACAACAACCACAACAACCATCACCACAACCATCACGCCCTGGCACAGGTAGTCACCCACCAGCGCCGCCAGGTCACTACCCACGCTGCAACAACCACCACCACAACAACCACAACCATCAACACCACCACCACAACCACACAACCACAACTATCACAACCACCACAACCATCACCCACCACCACAACCATCAACACCACAACCACAACCACCATCACCACCACCACCATCAACACCACCACCACAATCATCAACACCACCACACAACCACCACAACCATCACCACCACAACCATGAACACCACCACCACCACAATAACCGCAACCATCAACCCCACCACACCACACAACCACAACCACCACAATCATCGCCCACCATCACCACCACAACAACCATCAACACCACAACCTCCACCACCACCACCCAATGTCCCCCATGTGCCCTCCCCTCCCCCCGTGCCCCCACCTGGCGGCCCCGGCCTCCTGCCATCGCTGCTGCAGCAGCAGCAGGGAGGAAGCCCCCCCACAGCGAGACGCCTCCGCAGTGGGGGGCCCAGTGGGGGGCCCAGTGGGGGGCCCCGCGGGGGGCCCAGTGGGGGGCCCTGCCGGAAACACGGCCCTGGGGGGCAGGGGGGGCCGCTCCTCCTCCACGTCTACACACACAGACACACAGACACACAGGTACACACACACACACAGACACACACACACACACAGACACACACACAGACACACACACAGACACACACACACAAAGACACACACACACAGACACACACACAGATACACACACAGACACACACACAGACACACATAGACACACACACACACAAAGACACACACACACGTGTTTGCATTATAATCTTCACCATCATCACATACATCACCATCTCACTCTCGTCCCCCCCCCGTGCCCCCCCCGCCCCCCCCCCGCCCCCCCGTGCCCCCCCCCGCCCCCCCCCCGCCGCCCCCCCGTGCCCCCCCCGTGCCCCCCCCCGTGCCCCCCCCCGCGCCCCCCCCGTGCCCCCCCCCCACCCCCCCCCGCGCCCCCTCCCGCGCCCCCCCCGCGCCCCCCCCGCGCCCCCCCCGCGCCCCCCCCCGCGCCCCCCCCGCGCCCCCCCCCACCTGAGTAGTCTCGCTCCTCGGGGCTCTCGGCGGGCCCCTCGCGCTCCACGGGGTAGAGCAGCGGGCACACGAGGCCCTGGCTGGGCTGCTGGTAGGTGGTCACCAGCTCCGTGAGGCTCGCAAAGCGGATCGTCTGCACGCCCTGCGACGTCTACGACATCGACGGCATCCACCACAGCATCAACATCAACTACAGCAACATCAACAACAGCATCAACAACTACAACAACAACTACAACAACATAAACAACATCAACATCAACTACAACATCATCCACCACAGCATCAACATCAACTACAGCAACATCAACATCAACTACATCAACATCAACTACATCAACTACAACATCATCCACCACAGCATCAACATCAACTACAGCAACATCAACATCAACAACATCAACTACATCAACATCAACTACATCAACTACAACATCATCCACCACAGCATCAACATCAACTACAGCAACATCAACATCAACAACAACATCAACATCAACTACAGCAACATCAACATCAACAACATCAACTACATCAACATCAACTACATCAACTACAACATCATCCACCACAGCATCAACATCAACTACAGCAACATTAACAACAACTACAACAACATCAACAACAGCAACAACAACATCATCAACATCAACTACATCATCCACCACAGCATCAACATCAACTACAGCAACAGCATCAACAGCATCAACAACATCAACAACAACATTAACAACTACAACATCATCAACAACAAAATCAACTACAGCATCATTAACAACAACATCATCAACATCATCAACAACATCAACTACAACATCATCATCAACATCAACTAAAGCAACATCATCAACAACAACATCAACAACAACATCATCAACAGTGGGGGGTTGAGGTGTGTAGCTGTCTTTAGGGTCAGGGGGTGAGTGGGGGCGATTTGGGGGGGATGAGTGTGGGGGGGGGGTGAGTGAGTGGGGGGTGAGTGAGTGGGGGTGAGTGAGTGGGGGGTGAATGAGTGGATGGGGTGAGTGAGTGGGGGGTGAGTGAGTGAGTGAGTGGGGGGTGAGTGGGGGTGAGTGAGTGAGTGGGGGTGAGTGAGTGAGTGGGGGTGAGTGAGTGAGTGAGTGGGGGGTGAGTGAGTGGGGGGTGAGTGAGTGAGTGAGTGGATGGGGTGAGTAAGTGAGTGAGTGGGGGGTGAGTGAGTGAGTGGGGGGTGAGTGAGTGGGGGTAAGTGAGTGAGTGAGTGAGTGGGGGTGAGTGAGTGAGTGAGTGGGGGGTGAGTGAGTGGGGGTGAGAGGGGGGGTGAGTGAGTGGGGGGTGAGTGGATGGAGTGAGTGGGGGTGAGTGAGTGGGGTGAGTGAGTGGGGGGGTGAGTGAGTGGGGGGTGAGTGAGTGGGGGGTGAGTGAGTGGATGGGGTGAGTGAGTGGGGGGTGAGTGAGTGAGTGGGGGTGAGTGAGTGAGTGGGGGTGAGTGAGTGGGGGTGAGTGAGTGAGTGAGTGGGGGTGAGTGGGGAGTGAGTGGATGAGTGAGTGGATGGGGTGAGTAGGTGGTGAGGGGGGGGTGAGTGAGTGGGGGGGGGTGAGTGGGTGGGGGGGGGGGTGAGTGAGTGGGGGGGTGAGTGGGGGGGGGGTCACACAGGAAGTGGAGTGTGACGCTCTCTTCCTGGAATGCGAGGACAATGCGAGGAAAACCCAGAGATCATCTCACTCACCAACACTCACCAACACTCACCATCACTCACCAACACTCACCAACACACACCAATACTACTCACCACTACTACTCACTTACCAACACTCACCAACACTCACCAATACTACTCACCATTACTACTCACTCACCAACACTCACCAACACTTACTCACCAACACTCACCATCACTCACCACTACTACTCACCATCACTCACCAATACTCACCAACACTCACTCACCATCACTCACCAACACTCACCATCACTCACCACTACTACTCACCAACACTCACCAACACTCACCAACACTCACTCACCATCACTCACCATCACTCACCAACACTCACCACTACTCACCAACAACACTCACCAACACTCACTCACCAACACTCACCATCACTCACCAATATTCACCAACACTCACCAACACTCACCATCACTCACCATCACTCACCAACACTCACCACTACTCACCATCACTCACCATCACTCACCATCACTCACATCACCAACACTCACCACTACTCACCAACACTCACCACTACTCACCAATACTCACCAACACTCACTCACCACTACTACTCACCACTACTCACCAATACTCACTCACTCACCAACACTCACCACTACTCACCCACCCACCAACACTCACTCACCAACACTCACTCACTCACCAACACTCACTCATTCACTCACCAACACTCACTCACCACTACTCACTCACCCACCAACACTCACTCACCAACACTCACTCATTCACTCACCAACACTCACCAATACACACTCACCAACACTCACCACTACTCACTCACCAACACTCACTCACCATCACTCACTCATCACTACTCACCAACACTTACCAATACTCACTCACCAATACTCACTCACCAACACATACTCACATACTCACTAATACACTCACATACACACTCACATCCTCATTAACATACACTCACTAATACACACACTCACACCCTGACTAATAGAAACTCACACCACACTCACATCATCACGAATACACAATCACACTCACAAAGATCCCCCGTGTAACCTTAACAGACTGTAGGGGCAAGTGCTGTTAGCGAGCACTTATGAAGGCCGGCACGGCACACGAGGGGGTGGGTGGCCAGCACCACGCCCGGCCGCCTTTGTCTCCCCAGTGGCGATGTTTACTACAGGTACTCTTTTGAGGCTGAGTCGACCTAGGGGAGGCCCAGGACCGGTTCAGATAATCGTCACTGGGTGTTGGTGGCCGTGAGCGGGAATCGAACTCGGGTGGCCGGGTTCGTAGCGCAGCGTGGAGCTATATGGGGGATCTTTAGCTTTGGATTTTGTCTTTCTGGTGGTTGTCATTGTGGTTGTGATTGTGGTGGTCGTTGTGGCCGTGGTGGTGGTGATTGTGGTGGTGATTGTGGTGGTCGTTGTGGCCGTGGTGGTGGTAGTGGTGATTGTGGTGGTGGTTGTGATTGTGCTGGTGGTTGTGGTGGTAGTTGTGATTGTGGTTGTGATGATTGTGGTGGTGATTATGGTGGTGGTTGTTATTGTGGTGGTGGTTGATTGTGGTGGTGGTTGTGGCGGTGGTGGTGATTGTTGATTGTGGTGGTGGTTGTGGCCCTGGTGGTGGTAGTGGTGATTGTGGTGGTGGTTGTGGTTGTGCTGGTGGTTGTGGTGGAAGTTGTGATTGTGGTTGTGATCATTGTGGTGGTGATTGTGGTGGTGATTGTGCTGGTGGTTGTGGTGGTAGTTGTGATTGTGGTTGTGATGATTGTGGTGGTGATTATGGTGGTGGTTGTTATTGTGGTGGTGGTTGATTGTGGTGGTGGTTGTGGCGGTGGTGGTGATTGTTGATTGTGGTGGTGGTTGTGGCCCTGGTGGTGGTAGTGGTGATTGTGGTGGTGGTTGTGGTTGTGCTGGTGGTTGTGGTGGAAGTTGTGATTGTGGTTGTGATCATTGTGGTGGTGATTGTGGTGGTGATTGTGGTGGTGATTGTGGTGGTGATTGTGGTGGTGGTTGTCATTGTGGTGGTGGTTGTGGTGGTGATGGTGGTTGTGGTGGTTGTTGTTGTTGTAGAAACAGGGGATCACCTGCACGGCCAGCGTTCCATCCTCATCTGGCAGGATACGGTAGGTGTGCACGTGGTTCTGGAACCTGGCCAGACACACACACACGCGTGTTACTACACACACACCCGCGTGTTACTACACACACGCGTGTTACTACTGCACACACGTGTTACTACACACACCCCTCCAGACACACAGACAGCCCCCCCCCCCCTCCAGACACACACCCCCTCCAGACAGAGACACACACCCCCCCCACACACACACACCCCCACATAGACACCCCCACAGACGCTCAGGCCAAAAGGAATCCCCCCAAGTTCCACCGAACCCCTCCCCCCCCCCAACCCCCCCCCCCCCCCCCCGTGAGTGACGCACCGCGACCCCCATCAGCTCACAGCAGCAGCAGGAGCAGCAGCCAGCGGCACTCCCTGCTTCCTGTTCCCACGCGCGTCTCCCCCCCTCCCTCTCCCTCCCTCCCCCCTCCCTCCCTCCCTCCCCCCTCCCTCCCCCTCCCCCCTCCCTCCCCCCCTCCCTCCCCCCCTCCCTCCCCCTCCCTCCCCCCTCCCTCCCCCCTCCCTCCCCCCTCCCTCCCCCCTCCCTCCCCCTCCCTCCCCCTCCCTCCCCCCTCCCCCCTCCCTCCCCCCTCCCTCCCCCCTCCCTCCCCCCTCCCTCCCCCCTCCCTCCCCCCTCCCTCCCCCCTCCCTCCCCCCTCCCTCCCCCCTCCCTCCCTCCCTCCCTCCCTCCCCCTCCCTCCTCCTCCCCCCTCCCTCCCTCCCTCCCTCCCTCCCTCCCCCCTCCCTCCCTCCCCTCCCCTCCCTCCCCCCTCCCTCCCCTCCATCCCCCCTCCCTCCTCCCTCCCCCCCTCCCCCTCCCCCCTCCCTCCGCCCCCTAACCCCCCATTCCCCCGTCTCTCCCCCCCCTCCCATCACCCCCCCCTCCCTCCAGCAGTGGGTAGAACACGGTCACCCGTGACGTGGCCAATTCGTAACGAGAACAGACCCAGTCTGGCTGTCGCCTGATGAAGCTGGTGCTGATTACTGGCGAAACGTCGAACTCGGGTGGTTAATGTCGTGGCTTGGCTCTCCAGCACACAACCAGTGTGCTGTACTAGTACACTACACTATACACTACACTATACACTACATTACTCTACACTACTATGCACTACACTATACACTACTATACACTACACTACTATACACCATACACTACACTACTATACACTACACTACTATACACTACACTATACACTACTATACACTACATTATACACTACACTATACACTACATTATACACTACACTACTATACACCATACACTACACTACTATACACTGCACTACTATACACTACACTATACACTACACTACTATACACTATACTATACACTACACTATACACTACACTATACACTACTATACACTACACTATATAATACACTATACTATACACTACACTATACACTATACTATACACTACATTATACACTACACCATATACTACACCATATACTACACTACTATACTACACTATACACTACACTATACACTACACTATACACTACACTACTATACACTACACTACTATACACTAAACACTAGTGCTGTACTAGTGACGAATTGTCCACGTTCTGTCTACGCGACAACCCTCACTAGTTGGCTGTGCCGGGTGGTGGCGCGTTTTAACGACACATTTATACACTTATGCGATCTAGCCACGTGTTCAACAGGCCACGTGTAGGAGCCTGCCACGTGTTCAACAGACCACGTGTTCAACAGGCCACGTGTTCAACAGGCCACGTGTTCAACAGGCCACGTGTTCAACAGGCCACGTGTTCAACAGGCCACGTGTTCAACAGGCCACGTGTTCAACAGGCCACGTGTAGCAGCCTGCCACGTGTTCAACAGACCACGTGGTGGAGCCTGCCACGTGTTCAACAGACCACGTGGTGGAGCCTGCCACGTGTTCAACAGACCACGTGGTGAAGCCTGCCACGTGTTCAACAGGCCACGTGGAGCAGCCTGCCACGTGTTCAACAGGCCACGTGGTGGAGCCTGCCACGTGTTCAACAGGCTACGTGGTGCAGCCTGCCACGTGTTCAACAGGCCACGTGGTGCAGCCTGCCTCCGGCTCGCGATGGGCCCAATGGAGACGAGCTTCCGGCGGTGAACTTGAGGAATGACAAACATTCCGACGATGTCACAAGGAGCCACGTGGTGGGGCGGGGGCAGGGGGCAGGTGGTGGTCTCAGGCCACTCACCCAGTGACTCACTCACGCAGACAAGCCACAGACTCATGCAGAGTCACGCAGAGACCCGTAGACTCACGCAGAGACCCATAGACTCACACAAAGACCCCGTAGACTCACACAGAGACCCATAGACTCACGCAGAGACCCATAGACTCACACAGAGACCCGTAGACTCACACAGACACCCATAGACTCACACAGAGACCCGTAGACTCATGCAGAGACCCATAGACTCACACAGTGGAGACCCATCGACTGACACAGAGACCCATAGACTCATACAGAGAACCGTAGACTCGCACAGAGACCCGTAGACTCACACAGACACCCATAAACTCACACAGACACCCATAGACTCGCACAGAGACCCGTAGACTCACGCAGAGACACATAGACGCATACAGAGACCCGTAGACTCACGCAGAGACCCGTAGACTCATACAGAGACCCGTAGACTCACGCAGAGACCCATAGACTCACACAGAGACCCGTAGAATCACACAGAGACCCAAAGTCTCACACAGAGACCCGTAGACTCATACAGAGACCCGTAGACTCACACAGAGACCCATAGTCTCACACAGAGACCCGTAGACTCATACAGAGACCCGTAGACTCACACAGAGACCCATAGACTCACACAGAGACCCGTAGACACATACAGAGACCCGTAGACTCACGCAGAGACCCATAGACTCACACAGAGACCCATAGACTCATACAGAGACCCATAGACTCACACAGAGACCCATAGACTCACACAGAGACCCATAGACTCACACAGAGACCCGTAGACTCACACAGAGAGCCGTAGACTCACACAGAGACCCGTAGACTCATACAGAGACCCGTAGACTCACAGAGACCCATAGACTCACACAGAGACCCGTAGACTCATACAGAGACCCGTAGACTCACGCAGAGACCCATAGACTCACACAGAGACCCATAGACTCATACAGAGACCCATAGACTCATACAGAGACCCATAGACTCACACAGAGACCCATAGACTCACAGAGACCCATAGACCCACACAGAGACCCATAGACTCACGCAGAGACCCATAGATTCACACAGAGACCCGTAGAATCACACAGAGACCCAAAGTCTCACACAGAGACCCGTAGACTCATACAGAGACCCGTAGACTCACACAGAGACCCATAGTCTCACACAGAGACCCGTAGACTCATACAGAGACCCGTAGACTCACACAGAGACCCATAGACTCACAAAGAGACCCGTAGACTCATACAGAGACCCGTAGACTCACGCAGAGACCCATAGACTCATACAGAGACCCATAGACTCACACAGAGACCCATAGACTCACAGAGACCCATAGACCCACACAGAGACCCATAGACTCACACAGAGACCCATAGACTCACACAGAGACCCGTAGAATCACACAGAGACCCAAAGTCTCACACAGAGACCCGTAGACTCATACAGAGACCCGTAGACTCACACAGAGACCCATAGTCTCACACAGAGACCCGTAGACTCATACAGAGACCCGTAGACTCACACAGAGACCCATAGACTCACAAAGAGACCCGTAGACTCATACAGAGACCCGTAGACTCACGCAGAGACCCATAGACTCACACAGAGACCCATAGACTCATACAGAGACCCATAGACTCACACAGAGACCCATAGACTCACACAGAGACCCATAGACTCACACAGAGACCCGTAGACTCACACAGAGAGCCGTAGACTCACACAGAGACCCGTAGACTCACACAGAGACCCATAGTCTCACACAGAGACCCGTAGACTCATACAGAGACCCGTAGACTCACACAGAGACCCATAGACTCACACAGAGACCCGTAGACTCATACAGAGACCCGTAGACTCACGCAGAGACCCATAGACTCACACAGAGACCCATAGACTCATACAGAGACCCATAGACTCATACAGAGACCCATAGACTCACACAGAGACCCATAGACTCACACAGAGACCCGTAGACTCACACAGAGACCCGTAGTCTCACACAGAGACCCGTAGACTCATACAGAGACCCATAGACTCATACAGAGACCCGTAGACTCACGCAGAGACCCATAGACTCACACAGAGACCCATAGACTCACACAGAGACCCGTAGACTCACACAGAGAGCCGTAGACTCACACAGAGACCTGTAGACTCGCACAGAGACCCATAGACTTACACAGAGACCCATAGACTCACACAGAGACCCGTAGACTCACACAGAGACCCATAGACTCACGCAGAGACCCATAGACTCACGCAGAGACCCATAGACTCACACAGAGACCCATAGACTCACACAGAGACCCGTAAACTCACACAGAGACACATAGACTCACACAGAGACCCATTGACACACGCAGAGACCCATAGACTCACGCAGAGACCCGTAGACTCACACAGAGACCCTTAGACTCACCCAGAGACCCATAGACTCACGCAGAGACCCATAGACTCACACAGAGACCCGTAGACTCACACAGAGACCCACAGACTCACGCAGAGACCCACAGACTCATACAGAGAGCCGTAAAGTCTTGGCAGAGGTGGGGATACCCACATTCCCCCCCACCACCACCACGTGCGCCCAACCAATCGACACGTTTAGACTGCTGGGCAGACAGCGCTGGTTGGGCTCAGGGAGACGCAGTGTCCACCTCTGGCGCGGGGGCCGGGTTGGAGGTCACGCGAGGGTTGGAGGTCACGCGAGGGTTGGAGGTCACGCGAGGGTTGGGGTCACGTGAGGGTCGGGGTCACGTGAGGGTTGGGGTCACGTGAGGGTCGGGGTCACGTGAGGGTCGTCGCCCGCTCGTGATCCACGCAGCAGCAGCAGCCGTGGGAGTCGTGCGTGTGTGCGTTGTTGTTGTTCTTGTTGTTGTTATAGCGGGGGGAGCGGCAGTGTAGCGGTTAGCGCGCCACGCCACGAACCCCAGTTCCATTCTAGATGTGAAGCTTTCGTGACTGCAAGGATTCATACTCTTAGGTTTTTTCGGTAAAGTCACGTAGGTAAAAATTTTAAATTAATAACAGTAAAATAACCACCCCAACAAACACCGGTGACAATTATCTCAAACGGTCCTTGGCCTCCTCCCCTAGGTCGACTCGGCCTCAAATGAGCGCCTGGCGCGGTGTGTAGTAAACACCACCACCACTGGGGAGACAAAGGCGGCCGGGCGTGGTGCTGGCCACCCACCCCCTCGTGCGCCGTGCCGGCCTTCGCTAAGAGCACTTGCCCCTCCCGTCTGCTCAAGGCTACACGGGGGATCTTTGCCTGGCGTCAGAGGAATAACAACAAACCGAGCACAACAAAAAGCAGTTCACTCGGAGTGAGTTGGCCAATCCTCGATGACGAATTCAAAGTGCAGCGAAGCTCCCGGTGGCTTCCAGATGTCGGAAGAAAGGAACGTTCCAGACGGACGCAGCAGAAGCATCGCAAGCAGAAGGCGCCGAGCGATGATGATGTGGGCGGCCGTCTTTGTGCCGACGGCGTCGCCACAAAAGCCACCGCCGCCACCACGAGGGTTGCCGGAGTTGGCGTGGCGATGGTTTCATCTTCCTCGCCGACGAGATCGTCATCATCGTCATCATCGTCGTCATCGTCGTCATCGTCGTCAGCAGCAGCAGCGGCGAGGTGCCGTGCGGTTCATTCCCAGGGCAGGGGGCGAATCTCCCCACCGAGGAAACCAGCGGTGACATCCTCCACACGGTGACATCCTCCACACGGTGACATCCTCCACACGGTGACATCCTCCACGTGGTGACGTCCTCCACACGGTGACATCCTCCACACGGTGACATCCTCCACACGGTGACATCCTCCACACAGTGACATCCTCCACGTGGTGACATCCTCCACACGGTGACATCCTCCACACGGTGACATCCTCCACACGGTGACATCCTCCACACGGTGACATCCTCCACGCGGTGACATCCTCCACGTGGTGACATCCTCCACACGGTGACGTCCTCCACGTGGTGACATCCTCCACACGGTGACATCCTCCACGTGGTGACATCCTCCACGTGGTGAGATCCTCCATGTGGTGACATCCTCCACACGGTGACATCCTCCACGTGGTGACATCCTCCACGTGGTGACATCCTCCACGTGGTGACATCCTCCACGTGGTGACATCCTCCACGTGGTGACATCCTCCACGTGGTGACATCCTCCACACGGTGACATCCTCCACGTGGTGACATCCTCCACATGGTGACATCCTCCACATGGTGACGTCCTCCACGTGGTGACATCCTCCACGTGGTGACATCCTCCACGTGGTGACATCCTCCACATGGTGACATCCTCCGCACGGTGACATCCTCCACATGGTGACATCCTCCACGTGGTGACATCCTCCACATGGTGACATCCTCCACATGGTGACATCCTCCACACGGTGACATCCTCCACATGGTGACATTCCTCCACACGGTGACATCCTCCACGTGGTGACATCCTCCACATGGTGACGTCCTCCACGTGGTGACATCCTCCACGTGGTGACATCCTCCACGTGGTGACATCCTCCACATGGTGACATCCTCCACACGGTGACATCCTCCACACGGTGACATCCTCCACGTGGTGACATCCTCCACACGGTGACATCCTCCACGTGGTGACATCCTCCACGTGGTGACATCCTCCACGTGGTGACATCCTCCACATGGTGACGTCCTCCACGTGGTGACATCCTCCACACGGTGACATTCTCCACGTGGTGACATCCTCCACACGGTGACGTCCTCCACGTGGTGACATCCTCCACACGGTGACATCCTCCACGTGGTGACATCCTCCACGTGGTGACATCCTCCACACGGTGACATCCTCCACACGGTGACATCCTCCACGTGGTGACATCCTCCACGTGGTGACATCCTCCACACGGTGACATCCTCCACACGGTGACATCCTCCACGTGGTGACATCCTCCACGTGGTGACATCCTCCACGCGGTGACATCCTCCACACGGTGACATCCTCCACACGGTGACGTCCTCCACACGGTGACGTCCTCCACACGGTGACATCCTCCACGTGGTGACATCCTCCACGTGGTGACATCCTCCACACGGTGACATCCTCCACACGGTGACATCCTCCACACGGTGACATCCTCCACACGGTGACATCCTCCACACGGTGACATCCTCCACACGGTGACATCCTCCACGTGGTGACATCCTCCACACGGTGACATCCTCCACGTGGTGACATCCTCCACACAGTGACATCCTCCACGTGGTGACATCCTCCACACGGTGACATCCTCCACATGGTGACATCCTCCACGTGGTGACATCCTCCACACGGTGACATCCTCCATGTGGTGACATCCTCCACGTGGTGACATCCTCCACATGGTGACATCCTCCACACGGTGACATCCTCCACGTGGTGACATCCTCCATATGGTGACATCCTCCACATGGTGACATCCTCCACATGGTGACATCCTCCACATGGTGACATCCTCCACGTGGTGACATCCTCCACACGGTGACATCCTCCACGTGGTGACATCCTCCACACGGTGACATCCTCCACGTGGTGACATCCTCCACATGGTGACATCCTCCACGTGGTGACATCCTCCACACGGTGACATCCTCCACGTGGTGACATCCTCCACACGGTGACATCCTCCACGCGGTGACATCCTCCACACGGTGAAATCCTCCACGTGGTGACATCCTCCACACGGTGACATCCTCCACGTGGTGACATCCTCCACATGGTGACATCCTCCACGTGGTGACATCCTCCACATGGTGACATCCTCCACAGCGGTGACATCCTCCACACGGTGACATCCTCCACACGGTGACATCTTTCACACGGTGACATCCTCCACACGGTGATATCCTCCACGTGGTGACATCCTCCACGTGGTGACATCCTCCACACGGTGACATCCTCCACACGGTGACATCCTCCACGCGGTGACATCCTCCACACGGTGACATCCTCCACACGGTGACATCCTCCACACGGTGACATCCTCCACACGGTGACATCCTCCACGCAGTGACATCCTCCGCGAGGTGACATCCTCCAAACGGTGACATCCTCCGCGTGGTGACATCCTCCACGCGGTGACATCCTCCACGCGGTGACATCCTCCACACGGTGACATCCTCCACACGGTGACATCCTCCACACGGTGACATCCTCCACACGGTGACATCCTCCGCGTGGTGACATCCTCCGCACGGTGACATCCTCCACTCGGTGACATCCTCCACGTGGTGACGTCCTCCACATGGTGACATCCTCCACATGGTGACATCCTCCACGTGGTGACATCCTCCACGTGGTGACATCCTCCACACGGTGACATCCTCCACATGGTGACATCCTCCACGTGGTGACATCCTCCACGCGGTGACATCCTCCACATGGTCACATCCTCCACATGGTGACATCCTCCGCGTGGTGACATCCTCCACATGGTGACATCCTCCACACGGTGACATCCTCCACACGGTGACATCCTCCACGTGGTGACATCCTCCACACGGTGACATCCTCCACACGGTGACATCCTCCACGCGGTGACATCCTCCACGTGGTGACATCCTCCACGTGGTGACATCCTCCACACGGTGACATCCTCCACACGGTGACGTCCTCCACACGGTGACATCCTCCACACGGTGACATCCTCCACGTGGTGACATCCTCCACGTGGTGACATCCTCCAGGTGGTGACATCCTCCACGTGGTGACATCCTCCACATGGTGACATCCTCCGCACGGTGACATCCTCCGCGTGGTGACATCCTCCACACGGCGACATCCTCCACGCGGTGACATCCTCCGCGTGGTGACATCCTCCGCACGGTGACATCCTCCACACGGTGACATCCTCCACACGGTGACATCCTCCGCGTGGTGACATCCTCCGCGTGGTGACATCCTCCGCGTGGTGACATCCTCCGCACGGTGACATCCTCCACACGGTGACATCCTCCGCGTGGTGACATCCTCCACACGGTGACATCCTCCGCACGGTGACATCCTCCGCACGGTGACATCCTCCACACGGTGACATCCTCCGCGTGGTGACATCCTCCACACGGTGACAACCTCCACACGATGACATCCTCCACACGGTGATATCCTCCACACGGTGACATCCTCCACACGGTGACATCCTCCACACGGTGACATCCTCCACACGGTGACATCCTCCACACGGTGACATCCTCCACACGGTGACATCCTCCGCTTGGTGACATCCTCCACTCGGTGACATCCTCCGCGTGGTGACATCCTCCACTCGGTGACATCCTCCACGTGGTGACATCCTCCACGTGGTGACATCCTCCACACGGTGACATCCTCCGCGTGGTGACATCCTCCACGCGGTGACATTCTCCACGAGGTGACATCCTCCACACGGTGACATCCTCCGCGTGGTGACATCCTCCGCACGGTGACATCCTCCACGAGGTGACATCCTCCACACGGTGACATCCTCCGCGTGGTGACATCCTCCGCACGGTGACATCCTCCGCATGGTGACATCCTCCGCGTGGTGACATCCTCCGCACGGTGACATCCTCCACGCGGTGACATCCTCCACGCGGTGACATCCTCCGCACGGTGACATCCTCCGCGTGGTGACATCTTCCGCGTGGTGACATCCTCCACACGGTGACATCCTCCACACGGTGACATCCTCCACACGGTGACATCCTCCGAGTGGTGACATCCTCCGCGTGGTGACATCCTCCACACGGTGACATCCTCCGCACGGTGACATCCTCCTCACGGTGACATCCTCCACACGGTGACATCCTCCGCACGGTGACATCCTCCGCGTGGTGACATCCTCCACATGGTGACATCCTCCGCGTGGTGACATCCTCCGCACGGTGACATCCTCCGCACGGTGACATCCTCCACGCGGTGACATCCTCCGCGCGGTGACATCCTACGCACGGTGACATCCTCCGCGTGGTGACATCCTCCGCGTGGTGACATCCTCCACGTGGTGACATCCTCCGCACGGTGACATCCTCCGCGTGGTGACATCCTCCACACGGTGACATCCTCCACGCGGTGACATCCTCCACACGGTGACATCCTCCGCGTGGTGACATCCTCCGCGTGGTGACATCCTCCGCATGGTGACATCCTCCGCGTGGTGACATCCTCCACACGGTGACATCCTCCACGCGGTGACATCCTCCACGCGGTGACATCCTCCACACGGTGACATCCTCCACACGGTGACATCCTCCACACGGTGACATCCTCCACACGGTGACATCCTCCATGCGGTGACATCCTCCGCGAGGTGACATCCTCCACACGGTGACATCCTCCGCGTGGTGACATCCTCCACACGGTGACATCCTCCACGCGGTGACATCCTCCACACGGTGACATCCTCCAAACGGTGACATCCTCCACACGGTGACATCCTCCGCGTGGTGACATCCTCCGCACGATGACATCCTCCACTCGGTGACATCCTCCACGTGGTGACGTCCTCCACATGGTGACATCCTCCACATGGTGACATCCTCCACGTTGTGACATCCTCCACGTGGTGACATCCTCCACACGGTGACATCCTCCACATGGTGACATCCTCCACGTGGTGACATCCTCCACGCGGTGACATCCTCCACATGGTGACATCCTCCACATGGTGACATCCTCCGCGTGGTGACATCCTCCACATGGTGACATCCTCCACATGGTGACATCCTCCACACGGTGACATCCTCCACGTGGTGACATCCTCCACACGGTGACATCCTCCACACGGTGACATCCTCCACACGGTGACATCCTCCATGTGGTGACATCCTCCACGTGGTGACATCCTCCACACGGTGACATCCTCCACACGGTGACGTCCTCCACACGGTGACATCCTCCACACGGTGACATCCTCCACGTGGTGACATCCTCCACGTGGTGACATCCTCCACGTGGTGACATCCTCCACGTGGTGACATCCTCCACATGGTGACATCCTCCACGTGGTGACATCCTCCACATGGTGACATCCTCCGCACGGTGACATCCTCCGCGTGGTGACATCCTCCGCGTGGTGACATCCTCCGCACGGTGACATCCTCCACACGGTGACATCCTCCGCGTGGTGACATCCTCCACACGGTGACATCCTCCGCACGGTGACATCCTCCGCACGGTGACATCCTCCGCGTGGTGACATCCTCCACACGGTGACATCCTCCACACGGTGACATCCTCCACACGGTGATATCCTCCACACGGTGACATCCTCCACACGGTGACATCCTCCACACGGTGACATCCTCCACACGGTGACATCCTCCACGCAGTGACATCCTCCACACGGTGACATCCTCCGCTTGGTGACATCCTCCACTCGGTGACATCCTCCGCGTGGTGACATCCTCCACTCGGTGACATCCTCCACGTGGTGACATCCTCCACGTGGTGACATCCTCCGCGTGGTGACATCCTCCACGCGGTGACATCCTCCACGAGGTGACATCCTCCACACGGTGACATCCTCCGCGTGGTGACATCCTCCGCACGGTGACATCCTCCACGAGGTGACATCCTCCACACGGTGACATCCTCCGCGTGGTGACATCCTCCGCACGGTGACATCCTCCGCATGGTGACATCCTCCGCGTGGTGACATCCTCCGCACGGTGACATCCTCCACACGGTGACATCCTCCACGCGGTGACATCCTCCACGCGGTGACATCCTCCACGCGGTGACATCCTCCACACGGTGACATCCTCCACACGGTGACATCCTCCACACGGTGACATCCTCCGAGTGGTGACATCCTCCGCGTGGTGACATCCTCCACACGGTGACATCCTCCGCACGGTGACATCCTCCCCACGGTGACATCCTCCTCACGGTGACATCCTCCACACGGTGACATCCTCCGCACGGTGACATCCTCCGCGTGGTGACATCCTCCACACGGTGACATCCTCCGCGTGGTGACATCCTCCGCACGGTGACATCCTCCGCGCGGTGACATCCTCCGCGTGGTGACATCCTCCGCGCGGTGACATCCTCCGCGTGGTGACATCCTCCGCGCGGTGACATCCTCCGCGTGGTGACATCCTCCGCGTGGTGACATCCTCCACGTGGTGACATCCTCTGCACGGTGACATCCTCCGCGTGGTGACATCCTCCACACGGTGACATCCTCCACGCGGTGACATCCTCCACACGGTGACATCCTCCGCGTGGTGACATCCTCCGCGTGGTGACATCCTCCGCGTGGTGACATCCTCCGCGTGGTGACATCCTCCGCACGGTGATATCTTCCGCGTGGTGACATCCTCCGCGTGGTGACATCCTCCGCGTGGTGACATCCTCCGCGCGATGACATCCTCCGCGTGGTGACATCCTCCGCGCGGTGACATCCTCCATGCGGTGACATCCTCCGCGTGGTGACATCCTCCACACGGTGACATCCTCCACACGGTGACATCCTCCGCGTGGTGACATCCTCCACACGGTGACATCCTCCGCACGGTGACATCCTCCGCACGGTGACATCCTCCACACGGTGACATCCTCCACACGGTGACATCCTCCGCGTGGTGACATCCTCCACACGGTGACATCCTCCACGCGGTGACATTCTCCGCGCGGTGACATCCTCCGCACGGTGACATCCTCCACACGGTGACATCCTCCACACGGTGACATCCTCCGCGTGGTGACATCCTCCACGTGGTGACATCCGCCGCACGGTGACATCCTCCACACGGTGACATCCTCCGCGTGGTGACATCCTCCACACGGTGACATCCTCCGCACGGTGACATCCTCCGCACGGTGACATCCTCCACACGGTGACATCCTCCGCGTGGTGACATCCTCAACACGGTGACATCCTCCACACGGTGACATCCTCCACACGGTGACATCCTCCGCTTGGTGACATCCTCCACTCGGTGACATCCTCCGCGTGGTTACATCCTCCACTCGGTGACATCCTCCACGTGGTGACATCCTCCACGTGGTGACATCCTCCACACGGTGACATCCTCCGCGTGGTGACATCCTCCACGCGGTGACATCCTCCACGAGGTGACATCCTCCACACGGTGACATCCTCCGCGTGGTGACATCCTCCGCACGGTGACATCCTCCACATGGTGACATCCTCCGCGTGGTGACATCCTCCGCACGGTGACATCCTCCACATGGTGACATCCTCCACGCGGTGACATCCTCCGCGCGGTGACATCCTCCGCACGGTGACATCCTCCGCGTGGTGACATCCTCAGCGTGGTGACATCCTCCACACGGTGACATCCTCCACACGGTGACATCCTCCACACGGTGACATCCTCCGCACGGTGACATCCTCCGCGTGGTGACATCCTCCACACGGTGACATCCTCCGCGTGGTGACATCCTCCGCGTGGTGACATCCTCCGCACGGTGACATCCTCCACATGGTGACATCCTCCACACAGTGACATCCTCTGCGTGGTGACATCCTCCGCGTGGTGACATCCTCCGCACGGTGACATCCTCCCCACGGTGACATCCTCCCCACGGTGACATCCTCCTCACGGTGACATCCTCCACACGGTGACATCCTCCGCACGGTGACATCCTCCGCGTGGTGACATCCTCCACACGGTGACATCCTCCGCGTGGTGACATCCTCCGCATGGTGATATCCTCCACGCGGTGACATCCTCCACGCGGTGACATCCTCCACGCGGTGACATCCTCCACACGGTGACATCCTCCACACGGTGACATCCTCCACGCGGTGACATCCTCCACACGGTGACATCCTCCACACGGTGACATCCTCCACGCGGTGACATCCTCCGCGCGGTGACATCCTCCACACGGTGACATCCTCCACACGGTGACATCCTCCACACGGTGACATCCTCCACACGGTGACATCCTCCACGCGGTGACATCCTCCGCACGGTGACATCCTCCGCGAGGTGCCCGTGGTCGCGGGATGCCGATGGGCTGAGTCAGCCACCCACCCCCCACCCACTCCCCTACCCACCCGGCCAGCCGGGATATGACCTCGCGACCTCTCGCTGGGCCACGTGGCCAAAATAATAATTTGTAAACAATAACAAGTGTCCAGTTTCTCTCCTACAGCGTGGGGGGGGGGCGATGTTGCTGCTGCTGCTGTGGTCCGGCCTAGGGGGGGGCTCCCCCAGTGGCAGCTGTCCCTGCGTGGCGCAAGGCTCGCCATCACGCAGGAGGGAGATGCTGCTGATGCTGATGCTGCTGCTAATGCTGCTGCTGATGCTGCTGCTGATGCTGCTGATGCTGCTGATGCTGCTGCTGATGCTGCTGCAGCTGCTGCTGCTGCTGCCCAAAGTGCAACCAGGAGCCTCGCCAACGGTGGCACCATCAACACCGACCCACAGGCCGCCCGCTGGGTGAGGTCTCCCCACCGCCCCACCCCCCACCCCCCCACTCCACCCCCCCACTCCACTCCACCCACAATCAGCTGATCCTCCTCCTCACAGCCAGGAGGAGCCGCTTCTGATTTCTCTCCGAGCCCCCCCCACCCCCCACCCCCCACCCACTGTCGCTCAATAGAAACGCGGGGGAGCGGGGGGGGGGGCTCCGTTGACACGTGCGGCGGGCCGCGGGTTTATGGGCAAGTCAACGCCGCGGGGAGAGTCAAGGCCGGTTCGGGTGTCGCTCGCCGGATTCGCTCCGGTCACTCGCTCACCGGATTCTCTACGGCAACTCACTCGCTCACCGGAATCTCTCCGGCAACTCGCTCACCGGATTCGCTCCGGCCACTCGCTCACCGGATTCGCTACAGCTCCTGGTCACTCTGCCATCACTATGACCACGGCTACTTGCCACCAGCGTGCGGAGAGACAGGAGGAGGATTTCTCCACGACTCTGTGGCTCGCAGCCTGATGACGCTGCCGCCGGCTGTCATCGTCGTCGTCGTCGTGATTACCGGTGAAACGCTGCAGCGGGTTTCACTCTGCGACGCACAGCGGCAAGGCGAGAGCTGAACTAGCTACAAATTGGCCACGCTTTGGTCACGTGACAAACCCCGTTCTCATTGGCCGTGTTGGGAGGTGGCGGGTTGAACGAGACATTTATATTCATGCGATCTAACACAAGAAAAGAAAAAACACCCTCAATTTATAACATTTATAGCAGCGAAATGACGTTGATTCTAAATCTGGAAGGAAAAACCGGAGAAAAATCCACGCAACCGCGGGGAGAGACGCACAAACTCCAGATATACAGCAGCAGGTGTCAAGGTTGGGATCGAACCCACGACCTCCTGCACACCAGGCGAGGTAGTCAACATCTCCTAGCCACCGTGATGATGATGAGAGAGACACGCAGACTCCAAATATACAGCAGCAGGCGTCAGGGTTAGGATCGAACCCACGACCTCCTGCACACCAGGCGAGGTAGTCAACATCTCCTAGCCACCGTGATGATGATGATGAGAGAGAGAGAGACACGCAAACTCCAAATTATACAGCAGCAGGCGTCAGGGTTAGGATCGAACCCACGACCTCCTGCACACCAGGCGAGGTAGTCAACATCTCCTAGCCACCGTGATGATGATGAGAGAGAGACACGCAAACTACAAATTATACAGCAGCAGACATCGTCAGGGTCGGGATGGAACCCACGACCTCCAGCACACCAGGCGAGGTAGTCAACATCTCCTAGCCAGCATGGTCCCTACTGGACATCTGTAGAAGAGAAGATCGTAGGTCATCGGATTCCCCCCAGACGAAGATTGTGATTCGGTGGCTCAGGGCAGGAGTCGAGCACCACCTGACCTGCTGCTGCTGCCACGACTTGAGAATTCCACACAAATCCAGCGAGTCACGTGGGGCCCACGTCGTCACGTGCTGACGAGCAATGCCAGGTGGGGAACACGATCTGAGCGTGACCCTCTGGGTCTACACCAGCTGCCCTGGGGACCTGGGGACCTGGGGACCCCCTCCACCCATCCCCTCCACCCATCCCCTCTCTCCCCAGTACTCTCACACACGCGGTTAGCGTGCAGTGCTATGAACCCGGTAACCCGAGTTCGATTCCCACTCCCGGCAAAAATCAGTGACGATTATTAGAACTGGTCCTGGGCCTCCTCCCCTAGGTCGACTCGGCCTCAAATGAGTACCTGGTGCGGTGCATAGTAGACATCGCCACAGGGGAGATAAAGGCGGCCGGGCGTGGTGCTGGCCACCCACCCCCTCGTGTACCGTCCCGACCTACATAGGTGCTACTCGCTAACAGCACTTGCCCCAACAGTCTGTTAAGGCTACACGGGGGATCTTTGTCTTTGCTCCCACTCTCTCACGTGTGTGTGAGCTGACTCCTTTGACTCAGCGGAGATTTCCCAGAGTGCACCGCTCAATTACGCGATGTGCAACGTTCCCCAACGTTGTGCAACGTTGGGGAACGCTGATCCCTGGGCGTCATTAGCAAGAGGATGCCCTTCGTGGTGTGTATATGTGTGTGTAGCTACAGCTGTGTGTGTGTGTGTAGCTGTGTGTGTGTAGCTGTGTGTGTGTAGCTGTGTGTGTGTGTAGCTGTGTGTGTGTGTGTGTAGCTGTGTGTGTGTGTGTAGCTGTGTGTGTGTGTGTAGCTGTGTGTGTGTAGCTGTGTGTGTGTGTGTAGCTACAGCTGTGTGTGTGTGTGTGTAGCTACAACTGTGTCACACGCGACCACGGGGAGAGAGACACACCGCAGACTCCAAATATACAGCAGCAGGCAGTAGGGGTTGGGATCTAACCCACGACCTCCTGTACACCAGGCGAGGTAGTTAACATCTCCTAGCCACTGTGATGATGATTATGAAAGAGAGAGATGCAACCTCAAATATACAGCAGCAGCAGGCGTCAGGGTCGGGATGGAACCCACGACCTCCTGCACACCAGGTAAGGTAGTAAACATCTCCTAGCCACCGTGATGATGATACTGAAAGAGAGAGGAACGCAAACTCCGAATACACAGCAGCAGGCGTCAGGGTCGGGCACGAACCCACGACCGCCCGTGCACCAGGCGAGGTAGTTAACATCTCCTAGCCACCGTGATGATACTGAAAGAGAGAGGAACGCAAACTCCGAATACACAGCAGCAGGCGTCAGGGTCGGGCACGAACCCACGACCTCCCCGTACTCCAGGCGAGGTAGTCAACATCTCCTAGCCACCATGATGAAGATGATGAGAGAGAGACACGCAAACTCCAAATATACAGCAGGCGTCACAGGGTCGGGCACGAACCCACGACCTCCTGTACACCAGGCGAGGTAGTTAACATCTCCTAGCCACCGTGATGATGAGAGAGACACGCAAACTCCTAATATACAGCAGCAGGCGTCAGGGTCATGCTCGAACCCACGACCGCCCGTACTCCAGGCGAGATCATGAACATGTCCCAGCCACCGCGGCGATATGTCAACTGATGAGACCCCAGGATGTGAAACCGGCGCGAGGTGAGCTGGCTTCAGCGGAAGCTGCCGGGCAGCATGTGGAGTTGGAGGGCGAGTAGGCGGATGATGGACGACTCGCCAGGGACGCTGCACGGGCACCGGCGGGTCTCACGATCAGCGCTCACGAAGCGCTCAGGGGCTCCCGCAAACCAGTGGGCCAAGGAGCTTGCCTCCCGCGAGGCACCCAGACAAATAACACTGGTCAACAACAACTAAAAATTCTGGCCTGGACTTTTGCAGCTGTTTTAGACTAATTTCAGGGTATAGTAATATGTTTTTACCCTTTCAACTGGTACACAAACTGACACCTTTATACAAGGCATCGTGTTTGCAATAACCACAACACAAGCAGTCAAAATGCAAACAAAAAGAAACAACTCTGATAATGATAATGATATGCACTGTCCTTGAAGTTGATTGGTCCACACCCGAGACAGCTTTTCTTAGAGCCTAGTGTCCATTGGTGTTGGACCAGATGACGCCAAAAGGCGTACAACTCAAAAAGAGCGCACTATCGGAGTAAGCCCAGAAACCGCAAAAGTAATCCCAGTTAAACTCTAAAAGTAATTACAGAAATCCCAAAAGTAATCCCAGAGAAACCCTGAAAGTAATCCCAGAGAAACCCTAAAAGTAACCCCAATAAACCCAAAAATATTTCCAGAGAAACCCCAAACTAATCCCCGGGAGACCCCAAGAGCCCCCGAGGAACCACAAAGATGACCCCCCGTCCCGTCCACTGTGCCCCCCCCCCCGTGCCCCCCCCCGTGCCCCCCCCCCGTGCCCCCCCCCCACCGTGCCCCCCCCGTCCTCCCCCCCGTGCCCACCCCGTGCCCCCCCCCCGTGTCCCCCCCCCCATGCCCCCCCCGTGCCCCCCCCCGTGCCCCCACCCCGTGCCCCCCCCCGTGCCCCCCCCGCACCCCCCCGCCACTCACAACAGGCAGAGGGCGAAGGCTCCCCGTGCCCCCCCCCCCCCACCGTGCCCCCCCCCCCACCGTGCCCCCCCCGTGCCCCCCCCCCCGCACCCCCCTGCCACTCACAGCAGGCAGAGGGCGAAGGCTCCGGGCACCGACTCGCTGTCCCGCAGCAGGAAGGAGCCGTCGCGAGCGGCGCGTCCCAGCAGCTCCTCGGCGCGCACGCGGCTCAGGTCGCGGTGATACCACGCGGACAGCACGCTGACCCCGCCGCTGACCCCGCCGCTGACCCCGCTGCACCACGGCGTCGTCGTCATCGTCATGGCTCCTCCTCCTACACCTCGTCTAGCTCCTCCTCCTGTTCAGTGTCCCTTCCTTAGGGTGTCCCGTGTCCAAGCGTGTGAGTGAGTCTAAGCAGAGCCGGCCCTAGAACTTTGGGGGCCCTGAGCAAAATTTGTTTGGAGGCCCCTTTGATGTTTGATTTTTTTCACCCACAAGCTCGCAGTGACTCTAGGGGGCCCTCTGCTGGCCACGGGGCCCTTTGCAATTGCAAGGGTCGCTTAGTGGCTGGGCCGGATCTGAGTCTAAAAGTGTGGGTGAGTATAAGTGTGTCTCAGTGTCTCCGTCTGTGTCTCTGTCTGTATCCCTGTGTGTCCGTCTGTGTCTCTGTGTGTGTCTCTGTGTGTGTCTCTGTGTCTCTGTCTGTGTCTCTGTGTGTGCGTCTGTGTCTGTCTGTGTCTCTGTGTGTGCGACTGTGTCTCTGTGTGTCTCTGTGTGTCCGTCTGTGTGTTTATATGGACGGATGTCTCTGTATGTGTGTCTATTGTGTGTATCTGTCTATCTGTGTGTGTGTCTGTGTGTGTCTATCTGTGTGTGTCTATCTGTGTATGTGTCTATCTGTGTGTATGTGTCTATCTGTGTGTATGTGGTGTGTGGTGTGTGTGTGGTGTGTGTGTGGTGTGTGTGTGTCTATCTGTGTGTGTGTATATCTGTGTCTGTGTGTGTATGTGTCTGTGTGTGTCTATCTGTGTGTCTATCTGTGTGTCTATCTGTGTGTGTGTCTGTGTGTCTGTGTCTGTCTGTGTCTATATGTGTGTCTATCTGTGTGTGTGTCTATCTGTGTGTGTCTATCTGTGTGTGTGTCTATCTGTGTGGCTGTGTGTATCTGTGTGTGTCTGTGTGTCTGTGTCTATCTGTGTGTCTGTCTGTGTCTATGTGTGTGCGTG
>NC_083835.1:9050002-9075002 GCF_015708825.2 Lethenteron reissneri
CGCTGTCGAGGGCGCAGGCGGCGTCGGGGCCGCGGTTCCGGAGCGGCCCCCCCCCCCCCCCCCCTTCCCCCCGCGGCGTGGCGGAGTCACGTGTCGCTCGCCGGCGCCGCCGGCAGGTTGAGAAGGATGAGGCGCTGGTGCTCGGGGTCGGCGACCCCCACCTCCTCCAGGTCGTCCACGGTGAGATCCCTGCAGGGGACACGGCGGCCGGAGCTGACGACACACCTGGGTGTGCGCGCGTGCCGCTGTGCGCGTGCGTGCATGTCGCTGTGCGTGTGTGCGTGTCGCTGTGCGCGTGTGTGCGTGTCGCTGTGCGCGTGTGTGCGTGTCGCTGTGCGCGTGTGTGCGTGTCGCTGTGCGTGTGTGCGTGTCGCTGTGCGCGTGTGTGTGTGTCGCTGTGCGCGTGTGTGTGTGCGCTTATGCGAGTGTGTGTGCGCGCGTGTGCACTTGTACGAGTGTGTGCGCATGTGTGAGTGTGAGAGTGTGTGGGTGTGTGGGTGTGAGAGTGTGTGGGTGTGAGAGTGTGAGAGTGTGAGAGTGTGCGTGCGTGCCGCTGTGCGTGCGTGCCGCTGTGCGCGAGTGTGTGTGCGCGCGTGTGTGTGCACTTGTGAGAGTGTGTGAGTGTGTGCGTCTGGCGTGTGCGTCCCCCGCCAGCCCCCCCCCCCCCCCGCACGCACCCCAGGTAGTCGACGTCGTCCCAGCCGTTCCTCACGAGCGCCGCCTCGTAGGCCTCCAGGCCCAGCGCCCCGAGCCAGCGGCCCACGGCCCGGGAGCCCCCCCTGGCCGAGCGCCGGCGGCCCCCCCCCTCCCCGCCGGGGGCCGGGGCGGCCTCCCCGGCGGGGCCGCGGGGGGCCGTGCCCGCGGCGTCGCCCTCGTACAGCGACTTGGCCATCTGCAGGGCGAACCACGAGCGGTCGTCGGCGGGACGCGTCTCCGCCGGAGGCCGCGGGAGGCCCGGGGGACCGCCGGCCCGCTCCGGGTGGGCCCGGCTAACGAACATCAGCTGGTCGGCCACGAGTCCCAGCATGCTGTGCGTGTCCACGGCGCGACCGCCACCCTGCCAGCCGCCCCCCCCCCTCTGCCGCCGCCCCCCCCCCTCCTCCTCCTCGTCGTCATCGTCGTCGTCGTCCTCCTCCTCATCCTCCCGTATGGACTCCATCTCGTAGCAGAGGCCCTCCGCCGCCGCCTCCGCGTCCCAGTCGCGCGCCGCCGCGGCCGGCACGGCGACGGCGCCGGCGCCGGCGGGGCCTCCGCGGAGGGGGGCGGCCCCTCCCCCCCGGGCCTCGCCGCCCGGCAGCGGGGGCGGGGGGTAGTCCGGCGGTGGCCGGTTGGGCGAGGGGCAGCCGTCGCCGTTCTCCTCCTCGCCGCCGTCGCCGTTCTCTCCGGCGGCCCCCGCCCCGCCGGCGCCGTGCCGGGAGCCGGCCCGTGTCCGCGGGGCCGGCGTGGGCAGCCGGGCCGAGCCGGCGCCGTCCGCCGAGGCGTCGGCCCTCGCGGGGGCGGAGGCCGGGGCCTGCTGGGCGACGTCGCCCGCGCGACGGGCGGCACCGGCGGCGGCGCGCCGGTGGGGATGCTTGGCACCGGCGAGCCGGGGAAGAGGATGAAGTAGTTGGGGTTGTCGATGCTGATCTTTGCCGGGGCCGGCTCGGCCTCTGCCTTCGACCTGGGGGGGTGGGGGACGGCGGGGGCGGTGAGCAGGTCGTGGTAGTGCGGTGCGTGCATGTGTACACACGTGTGTGTGTGCGTGTACACACGTGTGTGTGTGCGTGTACACACGTGTGTGTGTGCGTGTACACACGTGTGTGTGTGCGTGTACCCACGTATGTGTGTGTGTGTGTACACGTGTGTGTGTGTGTACACACGTGTGTGTGTGTGTGTGTACCCATGTGCCTGGTGGCGCTGCACCTACCGGTTCTGCGCCGGCTCGTCGTAGAGTCGCGTTTCGTCCGTGGGGGTCCTCGCCAGCGGGGCCCGAGCCCCCCCCCCCGCCGCCCCCCCAGCCCCCCCCGCCCCCTTCTCCCCGGGCCCCTCGCCGCACTCCCCCTTCCTGCCGCCCCCTTCCCGGGGCGGGGGGGGGCCCCCCCCGCCCCCCTCCTGCTGGGGGGCCGGCGGCTTCCCCGGCATGAAGACGTAGGAGGAGGGACCCCCCAAACCCGCGGGGACGCCCGGCTTGCGCCCGGGGGGCCTGGTGCAACACAAAGACAAAGGTCCCCCGTGTAGCCCTAACAGACTGTCGGGGCAAGTGTCGTTAGCGAGGAGCGCCTGTGAAGGCCGCCACGGCGCACGAGGGGGCGGGTGGCCAACACCACGCCGTGGTGAGCGTGCCGTGGTGAGTGGCAGGGAGAGTGACATGGTGAGCGCGCCGTGGTGAGCGCGCCGTGGTGAGGGTGATGTGGTGAGCGCGCCGTGGTGAGCGTGCCGTGGTGAGGGTGATGTGGTGAGCGTGCCGTGGTGAGGGTGATGTGGTGAGCGTGCCGTGGTGAGGGTGATGTGGTGAGCGTGCCGTGGTGAGCGTGCCGTGGTGAGGGTGATGTGGTGAGGGTGCCGTGGTGAGGGTGATGTGGTGAGGGTGACGTGGTGAGGGTGATGTGGTGAGCGTGCCGTGGTGAGGGTGATGTGGTGAGCGTGCCGTGGTGAGGGTGATGTGGTGAGCGTGCCGTGGTGAGCGTGCCGTGGTGAGCGTGCCGTGGTGAGCGTGCCGTGGTGAGCGTGCCGTGGTGAGTGTGTCGGCAACCCTCACCCGGCTGCGTCCGTGGTCTCCGCCGGCACGGCTGGCGAGGGGTTCTTCTTCTTGGACGTCGAGACGTGGTCCTCGTTGTCGATGCTGATCCACGCTGCACACGCACACGCATGCACACACACGCACACACGCACGCACACGCACACACGCACGCACGCACACACGCACACACGCACGCGCACACACACACGCACACACACACACACACACGCACACACGCACGCACACACGCACACACACGCACGCACACACACACGCACACGCACACACACGCACACACACGCACACACGCACACACACACGCACACACAGATCCCCCCCCTGGAGCCTTAACAGATGCAGTGAGCGAGTGAGTGGAGTGAAGCTGTGAAGTGAGTGAGTGGAGTGAGTGAAGGGAGTGGAGTGAAGTGAGTGAGTGGAGTGAGTGAAGGGAGTGGAGTGAGTGAAGTTATTGGAGTGAGTGAGTGGAGTGAGTGAAGGAAGTGGAGTGAAGGAAGTGGAGTGAAGGAAGTGGAGTGGAGTGAGTGGAGTGATTGAAGTGGAGTGATTGAAGTGAGCGAGTGGTTTTCTGTATCGACACAAGCACTGCTTCCCCCCCGTGTTCCGTTTGGAATTGATAAAAGCTACCGTACTGCCTCTACTTGATTACTGTGACATCGTGGATAAATCAGCCCCAAGTACTTTACTGAAGAAGCTTGACTCAATGTATCACTCGGCCTTAAGATTTGCATTGAACTGCCCATATATGACTCACCACTGTGATCTCTACATTGGGTCAAACTTAACATCTCTCAATATTCGACGGCTTGTGCATCAGATCTTATTCATTCACGTTGTACTTACAAAAATATCAGCAGACTACCTGCTGGTCTCTGTTTCAAATAACAAATTTGACCAAAGGTCTTCGCTCATTCATCAGCTTCACATTCCTCATTGCCGTACAAATACTGGAGGAAGGGCCTTTGCTATTGATGCCCCCAGGGTCTGGAATGCTATCGCCAATAAACTGAAACTTGAATCGCTACCTATGAGATATTCACTCAAACTGCTCTAGAGGAGTTGTACACCCCTAGCTGCCACTGCTATTCAGTGGCCTAAAATACAATGTTTCGCTCCGGATGACCGCTGCAAAGTATAATCTGTGTTTTGATTTAGTGTGCTGATCTTAAAGGTGCATTGAAAAAAGTTGACACTCCGACTGATGCTCCTGCTGTTGTGGAGTGACTCATGCAGCCAGCTATGGCTGCAGGGTTTTGGTAGTACATGTTTGTCGTTTATTGTGAAAATTCCGTCACAGTTCCTATGATCACTGTTTCATTGCTTTTGTAATAATCTTCCAGGAGACGGCTTCGGAATCAGTCCTTTTATTTCCACTCCACCATACACTTTTCTTACTCACTCTCCGTTGCTGGCAGACAACGGAGAGAGAGGACAGACTCCACACGCAGTTCCCTTCGCGCACGTGGCAACCCGAGGCTCCGTCCGCACGTGACCCTGCTTCTGTTATTTTCCGTCTGCTCTCGATCGTTCCCTCTCGCTCGCTCTTAAGACCCCCGTCACGTGGTTCCCCCAGCCAATCATGTATGGACAGCTCACACCATTCTCGATGGTTCCCTGTCAATCCCGGGACCACGCCCCTCATCCGGCTCCCCATTTGCTGGGGCCCGAATGGCTAGGCCAATCACTTACGATGACCTGTCGTGATGACGCATGGGCCATGGTCCCAATCTCAACCCTTATTGGCTACGAGCAGGACCGGCAAGCCAATCCCCACGTGAACCCTCTATGGCTGTTATTACACTTTCATGGCTTTATTTTGGTGAATTTCGAAAAGTTTTTTGGTTTGTTGTAGTACAGAGTTAGACTGATGGCCTTAATCTAAGTTGTCTTGTGGTTGTTGTTGTTGTTGTTTGACTTGCATCCCACTGGGATGTTTGCACACAGCGTTGGTGTACGGCGCTTTTTCTGCAACATTTTGCTGTCTTTTCTTGGATTTTCTGTTTGCACTTAGTCACATAGTCACTTTAAGATTTTTTCTTGTTCATGTTTTTGTGTTTTGTTTGTTGCGGTTGCACCCGATTCAAGAGCCGAATGGCTCACAGGGCTATACCTAATAAATGAAACTTGAAACTTGAGTGGAGTGAGTGAAGTGAGTGGAGTGAGTGAAGTGAGTGGAGTGAGTGGAGTGAGTGAAGCATGCTAACCATTGCACTACTGCTCCCCCCCACACACACACACACACCGTTGCACACACAAACATCCCCCGTGTAGCCTTAACAGACTTTTCCGGGGCAAGTGCTGTTTGCGAGTAGCTCCTATGAAGGGTGGCATGGCACACGAGGGGGTGGGTGGCCAGCACCACGCCCGGCCGCCTTTGTCTCCCCAGTGGCGATGTTGCACGTATGTCTGTATGTCTGTGTCTATGTATGTCTGTGTGTGTGTGTCTGTGTGTCTGTATGTCTGTGTGTCTGTGTGTCTGTGTGTCTGTATGTCTGTGTGTCTGTATGTCTGTGTGTCTGTATGTCTGTGTGTCTGTATGTCTGTGTGTCTGTATGTCTGTGTGTCTGTATGTCTGTATGTCTGTGTGTCTATGTCTGTGTGTCTGTATGTCTGTGTGTCTGTATGTCTGTATGTCTGTGTGTCTGTGTGTCTGTGTGTCTGTGTGTCTGTGTGTGTCTGTCTGTGTGTCTGTGTGTCTGTGTGTCTGTGTGTCTGTATGTTTGTGTGTCTGTATGTCTGTGTGTCTGTGTGTCTGTGTGTCTGTATGTCTGTGTGTCTGTATGTCTGTGTGTCTGTATGTCTGTGTGTCTGTGTGTCTGTGTGTCTGTGTGTATGTATGTCTGTGTGTCTGTGTGTCTGTGTCTGTGTGTCTGTGTGTCTGTGTGTCAAACTTCTTTAGCGCCACTGCACGTAGCCAACCGTGGCTAATCGGAGGTGCGGGGGAAGGACGTAAAAACACTCGACACAAAAAGGAGTTCGAAAGAAACGAGTTTTCAATCTCGATGATTTAAAAGTGCATCGCTCCAATGGTTGTGGTTGCTGCTGTGGTGGTCGTTGCAGTGATGGTGGTTGTTGCGGTGGTTGGTGCGGTGATTGCGGTTGTGGTGGTTGCAGTGATGGTGCTGGTTGCGGTGGTGGTGGTGGTTGCGGTGATGGTGGTGGTTGCGGTGGCAATGGTGGTTGTGTGATGGTAGTTGAAGTGATGGTGGTGGTTGCGGTGGTGGTTGCGGTGGTGGTTGCGGTGGTGATGGTGGTTATGTGATGGTGGTTGCGTGATGTTGGTGGTTATTGTGGTGGTGGTTATTGTGGTGGTGGTTGCGGTGATGGTTGTGATAGTGGTGGTGGTTGTTTCGATAATGGTGGTTGTGGTAATTGTGGTGGTTGCAGTGATGGTGGTTGTTGCGGTGATGGTGGTGGTTGCGTGATGGTGGTTCCGTGATGGTGGTTGCAGTGATGGTGGTGGTTGCGGTGGTGATGGTGGTTGTGTGGTGGTTGTTGCGTGATGGTGGTGGTTATTGTGGTGGTGGTTGCGGTGATGGTTGCGGTGATGTTTGCGATAGTGGTGGTGGTGGTTGTTGCGATGATGTTGGTTGTGGTAATTGTGGTGGTTGCGGTAGTGATGGTGGTTGTGGTGGTTGGAGTGGTGGTTGCAGTGGTGGTGGTGATGGTGATTGTGGTGGTTGTGATGGTGGTGATGGTGGTTGTTCCGGTTGTGGTGGTTGCGGTGGTGGTGGTTGCGGTGGTGGTGGTTGTTGTGGTGGTTGTGATGGTGGTTGTGATGGTGGTTGCCACGGCGGTGGTTACCGTAGAGACGCTCGCGCGTGGCCAGCCGGTCCGAGGGCACGCGAACCTTCATCCAGCCGCGGACGTTCCCCGTCTCCTCTCCGCGGTGCGACAGGAACGTCTCAAACTGCTGCGGCGTCGTGCCGATCATCGACTTGAGTGCCAGGCAGCACTCACCTGCAACCAGCGCCACCAGCGCCACCAGCGCCACCAGCGCCAAGGCCGTCATCAACATCACCGCCAACGGCACCGGCATCACCGCCGAGATCCACCATCATCATCATCATCAACACCATCATCATCAACACCATCAACACCATCACCAGCACATCACCAACATCAACACCATCAACACCATCACTAGCACATCACCAACATCAACACCATCAACACCATCACCAGCACATCACCAACATCAACACCATCACTAGCACATCACCAACATCAACACCATCACTAGCACATCACCAACATCAACACCATCACTAGCACATCACCAACATCAACACCATCAACACCATCACTAGCACATCACCAACATCAACACCATCACTAGCACATCACCAACATCAACACCATCAACACCATCACTAGCACATCAACACCATCAACACCATCACTAGCACATCGCCAACATCAACACCATCACCGGGACATCACCAACATCAACACCAACACTGGCACATCATCAACATCAACACCATCAACACCATCACCAACATCAACACCATCACCGGGACATCACCAACATCAACACCATCACCGGGACATCACCAACATCAACACCATCACCGGGACATCACCAACATCAACACCATCACTAGCACATCACCAACATCAACACCATCACCGGGACATCGTCAACATCAACACCGTCAACACCATCACCGGCACCATTGTTGACATCAACACCATCACCCCCCCCCCCCCCCCCCCGTGGTACCGTAGGACTCGTATCCGTCGCTGGAGCGCACGGTGAGCAGGATGTGCTGGTCCTGCAGGTACTCCAGATCCGCAATCATCGGCTTCAGCTGACGCCACACGCAGTGAACACACACACAGTGTACACACACACACAGTGAACACACACACAGTGTACACACACACACACAGTGAACACACACACACAGTGAACACACACACGGTGAACACACACACACAGTGTACACACACACACACAGTGTACACACACACACAGTGAACACACACACACAGTGAACACACACACACAGTGCACACACACACAGTGTACACACACACACAGTGAACACACACACACAGTGAACACACACACAGTGTACACACACACACAGTGAACACACACACAGTGTACACACACACACAGTGAACACACAGTGCACACACACACACAGTGAACACACACACACAGTGCACACACACACACGCACGGTGAGCAGGATGTGCTGGTCCTGCAGGTACTCCAGATCCGCGATCATCGGCTTCAGCTGACGCCACACGCAGTGAACACACACACGGTGAACACACACACGGTGAACACACACACACACAGTGAACACACACACGGTGAACACACACACGGTGAACACACACACACACAGTGTACACACACACGGTGAACACACACACACACAGTGAACACACACACGGTGAACACACACACACACAGTGAACACACACACAGTGAACACACACACACAGTGTACACACACGCAGTGTACACACACGCAGTGAACACACACACAGTGTACACATACACAGTGTACACACACGCAGTGTACACACACACAATGTATACACACAGTGTACACACATACACAATGTATACACAAGGTGAACCCACACACAGTGAACACACACACACAGTGTACACGCACACAGTGAACACACACACACAGTGAACACACACACAGTGTACACACACACAGTGAACACACACACAGTGTACACACACACACACAGTGAACACACACACAGTGTACACACACGCAGTGAACACACACACAGTGTACACACACACACAGTGAACACACACACAGTGTACACACACACAGTGTACACACACACAGTGTACACACACAGTGAACACACACACAGTGTACACACACACACGCAGTGAACACACACACACAGTGTACACATACACACAGTGAACACACACACAGTGTACACACACACAGTGAACACACACACAGTGTACACACACACACACAGTGAACACACACACAGTGTACACACACGCAGTGAACACACACACAGTGCACACACACACACAGTGAACACACACACAGTGTACACACACACAGTGTACACACACACAGTGTACACACACAGTGTACACACACACAGTGTACACACACAGTGAACACACACACAGTGTACACACACACACGCAGTGAACACACACACACAGTGTACACATACACACAGTGAACACACACACAGTGAACACACACACACAGTGAACACACACAGTGTACACCCACGCAGTGAACACACACACAGTGTACACACACACACAGTGAACACACACAGTGTACACATACACACAGTGAACACACACACAGTGCACACACACACACAGTGAACACACACAGTGTACACATACACACAGTGAACACACACACAGTGTACACACAGACACACACGCAGTGAACACACACACAGTGTACACACACACACAGTGTACACACACACACGCAGTGAACACACACACACAGTGTACACATACACACAGTGAACACACACACACAGTGAACACACACAGTGTACACACACACACGCAGTGAACACACACACACAGTGTATACACACACAGTGTACACACACGCAGTGAACACACACAGTGTACACACACAGTGTACACACACACACACGCAGTGAACACACACACAGTGTACACACACGCAGTGAACACACACACACAATGTACACACGCAGTGTACACACACACACAATGTACACACGCAGTGTACACACACACAGTGTACACACACACAATGTACACACACACAATGTACACACACACACAGTGTACACACACACTGTACACACACACAGTGTACACACACGCAGTACACACGCATACACACGCAGTACACACACACAGTGTACACACACACACAATGTATACACAGTCAGTGTACACACACACAATGTACACACACAGTGTACACACACACACAATGTACGCACACACAGTGTACACACACACAGTGTACACACACTCAGTGTACACACACACACAATGTACACACACAATGTATACACACACACAATGTACGCACACTCAGTGTACACACACACACTCAGTGTACACACACACACAATGTATACACACACAGTGTACACACACACACACAATGTACGCACACTCAGTGTACACACACACACTCAGAGCACACACACACACAGTGTACACACACACAATGTATACACACGCAGTGTACACACTCAGTGTACACACACACAGTGTACACACACAGTGTACACACACACACACACAATGTATACACACGCAGTGTACACACACACAATGTACACACACACAATGTATACACACTCAGAGCACACACACACACAGTGTACACACACACAATGTATACACACACAGTGTACACACTCAGTGTACACACACACAATGTACACACACAGTGTACACACACACACACAATGTACGCACACTCAGTGTACACACACACACACAATGTATACACACTCAGTGTACACACACACAATGTACACACACACACACACACAGTGTACACACTCAGTGTGCACACAGTGTACACACACACACAGTGTACACACACTGTACACACACACAGTGTACACACACACACACAGTGTACACACACTGTACACACACTCAGTGTGCACGATGTACACAACATGCACTGTGCACGATGGACATGACAAGCACCCTATACTCGTTACACAAAGACAAAGATCCCCCGTGTAGCCTTAACAGACTGTAGGGGCAAGTGCTGTTAGCGAGCACCTATGAAGGCCGGCATGGCACACGAGGGGGTGGGTGGCCAGCACCACGCCAAGCCGCCTTTGTCTCCCCAGTGGCGATGTTTACACACCACACCAGGTACTCATTTGAGGCTGAGTCGACCTAGGGGAGGCCGAGGACCGGTACAGATAATCGTCACTGGTGTTAGCCATGAGCGGGAATCGAACTTGGGTCGTCAGGTTCGTAGCGCTAACCGCTACACTACCGCTCCACACACTTGTCACAGAAAGCGAGGGAGCAGGGAGAGACAGACTGAGAGAGATAGAGACGGAGAGAGACAGAGCGAGACAGGGAGAGAGACAGAGAGAGAGAGATAGAGACGGAGAGAGACAGAGACAGACAGGGAGAGAGACAGCGAGAGAGAGATAGAGACGGAGAGAGACAGAGACAGACAGGGAGAGAGACAGAGCGAGAGACAGAGTGAGAGAGAGAGACGGAGAGAGACAGAGACAGACAGACAGAGAGACAGAGTGAGAGAGATAGAGACGGAGAGAGACAGAGACAGACAGGGAGAGAGACAGAGCGAGAGAGAGATAGAGACGGAGAGAGACAGAGACAGACAGGGAGAGAGACAGAGTGAGAGAGAGAGACGGAGAGAGACAGAGTGAGAGACAGAGTGAGAGAGACAGACAGGGAGAGAGACAGAGTGAGAGACAGAGTGAGAGAGAGAGAGACGGAGAGAGACGGAGCGAGAGAGCAAGAGGGAGCGAAAGAGAGAGAGAGAGCAGTGGGCGCTGGAAGAGGCCGTGTGCTCAGTGGCAGATGACGGGGAGCTCTGCATGCTGATATGAGCTACCAGTTGGAGGCCGTTGGGCTGCGAGAAGGGCTGCGTGCAGAACGAGAGAGAGCGAGAGAGAGCGAGAGTGAGTGAGAGTGAGTGAGAGAGAGAGAGTGGGAGTGAGCGAGAGAGTGAGTGAGAGAGTGAGTGAGTGAGTGAGAGTGAGTGAGAGAGTGAGCGAGAGTGAGTGAGTGAGCGAGCGAGCGAACGAGAGTGAGAGTGAGCGTGAGAGAGAGTGAGCGAGAGAGAGTGAGCGTGAGAGAGAGTGAGTGAGAGAGAGTGAGCGAGCGAGTGAGAGTGAGTGAGAGTGAGTGAGAGAGGGTGAGCGAGTGAGCGAGTGAGAGTGAGCGAGAGAGTGAGAGAGAGAGTGAGCGAGAGAGAGTGAGCGTGAGAGAGAGTGAGCGAGAGAGAGTGAGCGAGAGAGAGTGAGCGAGCGAGTGAGAGTGAGTGAGAGTGAGTGAGTGAGAGAGGGTGAGCGAGCGAGCGAGTGAGAGTGAGCGAGAGAGTGAGAGAGAGAGTGAGCGAGAGAGAGTGAGCGAGTGAGTGAGAGTGAGTGAGCGAGAGGGTGAGTGAGAGTGAGTGAGAGTGAGTGAGTGAGCGAGTGAACGAGAGTGAGTGAGTGAGTGAGAGTGAGTGAGTGAGCGAGTGAATGAAAGAGAGTGAGTGAGTGAGAGAGGGTGAGTGAGTGAGTGAGAGTGAGTGAGCGAGTGAGCGAGAGAGAGAGTGAGTGAGAGCGAGAGAGAGTGAGTGAGAGAGTGAGTGAGTGAGAGTGAGAGAGTGAACGAGAGTGAGTGAGTGAGTGAGTGAGCGAACGAGCGAGCGAGCGAGTGAGTGAGTGAGTGAGTGAGAGAGTGAGAGAGAGAGTGAGCGAGCGAGCGAGCGAGAGAGTGAGTGAGTGAATGAGTGAGCGAGCGAGTGAGAGTGAACGAGAGTGAGTGAGTGAGCGAGCGAGCGCGTGAGTGAGTGAGTGAGAGAGTGAGAGAGAGAGTGAGTGAGTGAGAGTGAACGAGAGTGAGTGAGCGAGTGAGCGAGCGAGCGAGCGAGCGAGCGAGCGAGCGAGTGAGTGAGAGAGTGAGAGAGAGAGTGAGTGAGTGAGAGTGAACGAGAGTGAGTGAGAGAGTGAGCGTGAACGCGAGAGTGAGTGAGTGAGTGAGCGAGTGAGTGAGTGAGTGAGTGAGTGAGAGAGTGAGAGAGAGAGTGAGTGAGAGTGAATGAGAGTGAGTGAGAGAGTAAGAGAGTGAGAGTGAACGCGAGAGTGAGCGAGCGAGAGAGTGAGTGAGTGAGAGAGTGAGCGAGCGAGCGAGAGAGTGAATGAGTGAGCGAGCAAGCGAGAGAGTGAGTGAGTGAGTGAGAGAGTGAGAGAGAGAGTGAGTGAGTGAGCGAGCGAGAGGGTGAGTGAGTGAGCGAGCGTGAACGAGCAAGCGAGCGAGTGAGAGTGAGTGAGGCTCCCGGCGCGCCGCTCACCAGCGGCAGCTGCAGCTGGGACCAGCCGACCTTGAGGAAGTTGGCGACCTCACTCTGCTGGCTGTCATTCTCGCCACTCTTGCACGGACCTGGTCACACCGGACACCACCACCATCAGCACCACCACCACCAGCACCACCATCAGCACCACCACCGTCAGCACCACCACCACCACCAGCACCACCACCATCAGCATCACCAGCACCGCCAGCACCACCAGCACCATCACCAGCACTACCACCAGCACCACCACCACCGTCAACTCCACCACACACTGCATGCCACCAACATCCCAGTCGTCAACAACACCAACAACAACCGCCAATCGCCACTAAGTGGCGGTGAAATCACCACGACGCTTGTGCCAGGCTAAGTGCGTTTTGAGGCCACGTGAAGTGTCGAACGCCTGCTGGCAGTTCACGGGACAGACCCAGCAGGTGCCACGGGTCAACTGATTGAGATGACTGGCCGGTGCATCACCTGTGTCCCCTACTGTGTCAACTTGCTGTATTTTAGCCACCCGGCGCTCCGCTCGTTGTTGTGAGTGTCGCTCCTCCGCCCTTTGTTGTTGTTGGAGGGCGACTGCCTCCAACTGCCCAGTAGCGTCCTTCACGAGCCTCCTCCACAGAGGCCAATCTTGACACCGCTGGTACCGGTCATCGGCAAGTCCACTCAGCTCCACATCCTCTCATACCACATCACTCCATCTCTAAACCCAGGATGGATCGTTGGTAGGCCAGCCTAATGTTTCTAACCAGCGAAGATGTTCCATTAGGGGGGTCAACGTATCGCAAGCATTGAGAAGGGTGGGTATGACCATGGCCAAGAAGACCTGAAACTTCGTGTGGAGCGACAGACCAGGTAGTGTCAACACAGCGTTACGCAGTCGATGAAAAGATAATTATGCTCGACTGAATCGGATCGAGACCTCTGCTGTCAAAACTGAGCTGGTCATAAGCACACTGCCCAGGTATGAAAAACTCTCCACTCTCTCCACAACTGCCCCATCACCAATGGGGAGTTGTGGGGATGAAGTGTCCGATGGTACAAAATACCCAGGCAGGTGCTTAGTTTTGGTGGGATGATGGTAAGGCTCCACCTCTTAGTGGCACACTCCAGGTTCATCAGCAGCGCCTCCAACTCCTCCTCTGAGTGAGCAGCAATTACCAGATAATCGGCATACATAACGTGGTTGAGCAATAGGGAGCCATCCCTTGACCGCACCCGGGCAACGATTGGCCTTCCATTGTATCTGTACCAGATGTAGATTTCGCTCGTACAGCATTAGAAGGCTTCACGAACTACGTGGTCAAAAAGGATGTTATATAATATGGGAGCCAGAGGATATCCCTGTCACACTCAAAGGTGAACAGGGAATGGCTCAGACTCCCAGCCACGTAGTTTTACCCGAGCCTGCCCACCATCATGAAGGCCCTTAATGATTGTGAGCAAAGAGGCATGGACTCCGAAAGCAAAGAACAACTCGGAGCCCAGGCCTACTAATGGTATCATAGGTCTTGACCAGGTCATTAAGCAGAGATGTAGGTCTTGTTGGCATTCCCTATATCTCTGCTGTAGCAGACAGACACAAAATATGGCATCTGTGCAAGACCGCCCTTTCCTGAAACCGCATTGGGGCTCCGCAATCCTCTACTCAGCGTGCCTGTTGAATAATCCTTGCCAGGAGCTGTCCTGGCACACTCAAGAGGGAGATGCCCCTGTAGTTGTTACAACCTGTGCGGTCCTCCTTCTTAAAGAGGGGGACTAGCAGGGCATCCTTCCAATCCTGCGGGACCCGTCCAGTGGTCCAGACTTATAATGATGTCATGTAGGGCAGTATGCACATAAATGCCACCCTTCCTCAACATTTTACTTGGGAGATCATCTCAGCTCGGCGCTTTTCCTGGTCTCAGACTCTGGATCAACTTCCGTACTTGCTCAAAAGATGGCACTTCAGCCACGGGGGGTGACGACTTCTTCCAATATTAGAGGCACTGCACCCTCAGCAGGGTCATCCCCACATTGCCCCATGATGTGTTTCAGGCTGAGGGATTTCCCCTCCCCCAAGACCTCACAGAAATGCTCAGCAAATTCGCAAACCTGTTCCTGGGGGTCGGAGATCGGATCACCTTTCTTTCCCCAAATGATGATGATAGGTGTGGCACTGCAAGTAACTTTTTTGATGGAGTTAATAGTGATTTGTGATTGTGGGCGACTGAGGCAGACTCCATCTCCTTAGCAACCCGCAACCACCACCCATCCTTGCAGCGCCTGACGGCTCTCCGAACCTCCGAGCGAATGTTGCGGGAAGCCTCCTCAATCTCCGACGTGGGATGCTGTAGACGGCAGGAATGGGCCTGTCGCTTTTTCTCAGCCAGCCTGAACACCTCCTCTGTCAGCCAGGGTCTCGGGGAAGGTCTGGACCATGTACCTCAAGTAGATATTGCAGCTGCATGAGCCTCCGTCCTAAACCTCGCCCATTTTTCTTCGGCATCAGGAGTTGTGGGGGACGATGCCAACCCCAGCCGCAAGCGATGATTACATTCTTGCTTACAACTTTCATCAGCTAGCTGAGACCAGGCCATTGTGGGTTTTAATAGGGTCCTAGAGTGTAAGAATGGCAGGCGCATCTTACAGATGACAAGCCAATGGTCAGTGGACAGATCAGCTTCACAGGAGCTCCTGGTTTCAAGGACATGGGCCCGCATCTTCTGTTCCATCACTATATAGTCCAGCAGATGTTCTTGCTTGGACCCGGTGTTCATCCATGATGTTGTGTGGATGCGTCAATGCTGGTACATCGTGTTGGTAATTACAAGCCCATGGGCTGCACAGAAGTCTAGCAGCCCCCTACTGTTGTTATTGAGCTGATCTGGCACATGCCTTCCAATTACTCCAGACCAGGTGCGAGCATCATGACCAACTCGGGCATTGAAGTTACCCAACAGGATGACTCTATCCCGAGGGGTCACTTTAGCTAGCACCTGTGACAGGAGGTCATGAAAGGCATCTGACACATCAGCCTTGCCTGCATCCCTCCACTGATGTTCATCTTCAGTGGGGGACATAAATAACCACCACCACCACTCCTGCCTCTGGTTGATGGGAAGATTATTCCACAGTATCCTGGGGCTTACAGCTTCCCACACTTCACCGCCACGCTCCCACGCCCCCTTCATTCTTTTGTTCATAAGAAGAGCCGCTCCCCGTTGTTTGGCAGTCTCCTGCCCCGAGTAGAGGACTGTCCACCACTCATGGTGACTGGAGCTAGAGCCGGTCCACCGGACCTCCTGAATACCATAAATATCCAAGCGGTACCGGTCCAACTCCCGACAGAGGAGTGGCAGCCTCTCCTCCAGAGCGAGCGTTTCTGTGGGTGGGCCAGGAGACGTGATCGATTGCCTGTCCCCCCGGGGCCTCCGGCTTAATTTTATAGTTTTCACGCGGTTCAATGGTAGTTGAAATTGAAGGTGGAGGGGTTACCAGTCACTCGCACCCTTCCAGAGCCCCCATTTGGCTGCTGTAGTGGCTACAAGCACCATGAAGAAAAATGGCCGATATGGAATTGGTCTTCCCTCCATGGCACTGCTGACATCCACCACAACATTACCGCCCGGCACCACCGAGGAGGTAGGGGGTTGTTTTTGCATCACCACCACTCCCACCACCAACCACCTCCATCGCCACCATGTCCACCACCACCGCCGCCGCCGCCATCGGCAGCAGCATCAGCAGCATCCGCAATAGTCACAGCACAAGCAGAATCAGTAGCAGTGGCAAAAACAGCAGCAGCATCAGTAGAATCAGCAGTAATAGCAGCAGTAAGAGCAGCAGCATCAGCTTCAATCACATCTCATTGCAGGGCGGCTGTAAGTATGTTGGACTTCTTATGCACCATACATAGCCAACCGTGCTAATTGGGGGTGGGTCTCTGTGTGAGTCTATGGGTCTCTGTGGGAGTCTATGGGTCTCTGTGTGAGTCTATGGGTATCTGTGTGAGTCTATGGGTCTCTGTGAGTCTATGGGTCTCTATGTGAGCTGGGGTCTCTGTGAGTCTATGGGTCTCTGTGTGAGTCTATGCGTCTCTGTGTGGGTCTATGGGTCTCTGTGAGTCTATGGGTCTCTGTGTGAGTCTATGGGTCTCTGTGAGTCAATGGGTCTCTATGTGAGCTGGGGTCACTGTGAGTCAATGGGTCTCTGTGTGAGTCTATGGGTCTCTGTGTGAGTCTATGGTCTCTGTGTGAGTCTATGGGTCTCTGTGTGAGTCTATGGTCTCTGTGTGAGTCTATGGGTCTCTGTGTGAGTCTATGGGTCTCTGTGTGAGTCTATGGGTCTCTGTGTGAGTCTATGGTCTCTGTGTGAGTCTATGGGTCTCTGTGTGAGTCTATGGGTCTCTGTGTGAGTCTATGGTATCTCTAGTGTGAGTCTATGGGTCTCTGTGTGAGTCTATGGGTCTCTGTGTGAGTCAATGGGTCTCTGTGTGAGTCTATGGGTCTCGTGTTGAGTCTATGGGTCTCTGTGTGAGTCAATGGGTCTCTGTTGAGTCTATGGGTTCTCTGTGGGAGTCTATGGGTCTCTATGTGAGTCTATGGGTCCTCTATGTGAGTCTATGGGTCTCTATGTGAGTCTATGGGTCTCTATGTGAGTCATTGGGTCTCTATGTGAGTTATGGGTCTCTATGTGAGTCTATGGGTCTCTGTGTGAGTCCTATGGGTCTCTGTGTGAGTCAATGGGTCTCTGTGTGAGTCAATGGGTCTCTGTGTGAGTCTATGGGTCTCTGTGTGAGTCAATGGGTCTCTGTGTGAGTCTATGGGTCTCTGTGTGAGCTGGCGTCTCTGTGTGAGTCTATGGGTCTCTGTGTGAGTCTATGGGTCTCTGTGAGTCTGGGGTCTCTGTGTGAGTCTATGGGTCTCTGTGTGAGTCTATGGGTCTCTGTGGAGTCTATGGGTCTCTGTGTGAGTCTATGGGTCTCTGTGTGAGTCAATCTGTGTGGGTCAATGGGTCTCTGTGTGAGCTGGGGTCTCTGTGTGAGTCTATGGGTCTCTGTGTGAGTCTATGGGTCTCTGTGTGAGTCTATGGGTCTCTGTGTGAGTCTATGGGTCTCTATGTGAGCTGGGGTTCTCTGTGTGAGTCTATGGGTCTCTGTGAGTCTATGGTCGCTATGGGAGTCTAATGGGTCTCGTGTGAGTCTATGGGTCTCTGTGTGAGTCTATGGGTCTCTGTGTGAGTCAATGGGTCTCTGTGTGAGTCTAGGGTCTCTGTGTGAGTCTATGGAGTCTCTGTGTGAGTCTATGGTCTCTGTGTAGTCGATGGTCTCCTGTGTAGGTCTACTGGGTCTCTGTGTGAGTCTATGGGTCTCTGTGTGAGTCTATGGGTCTCGTGTGAGTCGATGGGTCTCTGTGTGAGTCATGGGTCTCTGTGTGAGTCATGGGTCTCTGTGTGAGTCAATGGGTCGTCTGTGAGTCTATGGGTCTCTGTGAGTCTATGGTCTCTGTGTGAGTCTATGGGTCTCTGTGTGAGTCTATGGGTCTGTGTGAGTCTATGGGTCTCTGTGTGAGTCTATGGTCTGTGTGAGTCTATGGTCTCTGTGTGAGTCTATGGGTCTCTGTGTGAGTCTATGGGTCTCTGTGTGAGTCTATGGGTCTCTGTGTGAGTCTATGGGTCTCTGTGTGAGTCTATGGGTCTCTGTGTGAGTCTATGGTCTCTGTGTGAGTCAATGGGTCTCTGTGTGAGTCAATGGGTCTCTGTGTGAGTCAATGGGTCTCTGTGTGAGCCTGGGGGTCTCTGTGAGTCTATGGGTCTCTGTGTGAGTCTGGGTCTCTGTGTGAGTCTACGAGTCTCTGTGTGAGTCTATGGGTCTCTGTGTGAGTCAATGGGTCTCTGTGTGAGCTGGGGTCTCTGTGAGTCAATGGGTCTCTGTGTGAGTCTATAGGTCTCTGTGTGAGTCAATGGGTCTCTGTGTGAGTCTACAGGTCTCTAGGTCTCTGTGAGCTGGGGTCTCTGTGTGAGTCTACGAGTCTCTGTGTGAGTCTATAGGTCTCTGTGTGAGTAATCTGTGGGTCTCTGTGTGAGTAATCTGTGGGTCTCTGTGAGAGTAATCTGTGGGTCTCTGTGCGAGTAGTCGATGGGTTTCTGACCCTCCAGGCAGCTGGAGTAGAACTCGAGGAAGAACTTGGTGCGGCTCGTCGTCTTCACGATGGCCTCGACGCTCTCCAGCTCGATGTGAGACTCGTCCGCAGAGCCTGCGCACACGGCGATACAAAGACAAAGATCCCCCGTATAGCCTGGACAGACTGTTTTGGCAAGTGCAGTTAAGCGAGCACCTATGAAGGCCGGAATGGGACACACTTTTGTCTCCCTCGTGGCGATGTTTACTACACACCGCACCAGGTACTCATTTGAGGCTGAGTCGACCTAGGGGAGGCCGAGGACCGGTTCAGATAATCGTTACCGGTTTTAGCCATGAGCGGGAATCGAACCTGGGTCACCAGGTTTGTAGTGCAGCACGCTAACCACTACACTACCGCTCCCCACACGGGTAGACACACACATGGATACACACACACACAGGTACACACACATGGGTACACACACACACAGGTACACACACACATGAGTATACACGGTTATACACACTGGCACAAAGTGACACACACACACATGTACACTCACACACACGACAAACACACACAGGCCCCCTCCCCCAACTACCCCCCACCGTGCCCCATAGACTCTGTGGGGGTCTCTGGGGGGTCTCTGTGGGGGTCTCTGTGGGGGTCTCTGGGGGTCTCTGTGGGGGTCTCTGTGGGGGTCTCTGTGGGGGTCTCTGTGGGGGTCTCTGGAGGTCCCTGTGGGGGTCTCTGGAAGTCTCTGGGGGTCTCTGTGGGGGTTCCTGTGGGGGTCTCTGTGGGGGTCTCTGTGGGGGTCTGTGTGGGGGTCCCTGTGTGGGTCTCTGTGGGGGTCTCTGGGGGTCTCTGTGGGGGTCTCTGTGGGAGTCTCTGTGGGGGTCTCTGTGGGAGTCTCTGTTGGGGTCCCTGTGGGGGTCTCTGGGGGTCTCTCTGGGGGTCTCTGTGGGGGTCCCTGTGGGGGTCTCTGGTGTCTCTGGGGGTCTCTGTGGGGGTCTCTGTGGGTGTCTCTGGGGGTCTCTGTGGGGGTCTCTGGGTGTCTCTGGGGGTCTCTGTGGGGGTGTCTGTGGGTCTCTGTGGGGGTCCCTGTGGGGGTCTCTCTGTGGGGTTCTCTGTGGGGTTCTCTGTGGGGGTCCCCGTGGGGGTCTCTGGGGGTCTCTGTGGGGGTCTCTGTGGGGGTCCCTCTGGGGGTCTCTCTAGGGATCTCTGTGGGGGTCTCACCCTTCTTGGAGACGAACTGAGAGGTGACCCCGACCTCGTAGGTGGCGAACACCGGGGAGTGGTCGCTCGTCACGATGTCGTCCGTGCAGCCTGCCAATCAAACACAGCTGCTTAGCAACCAGTTACCGAGGCAACACCGACAATAATAAGGGAAGACTGATGATTATGATAACGAGAGCTCGTTAGCAACCAGCTAACGGGATGCTAGTGATGCTGATTACAGCTCACGAGCAACCAGTTACCGTGGCAATGCCAACAATGATAACGAGGGCTCGTTAGGAACAGCTTACTGGTTGGTACTGATGATGATAACAAGAGCTCACGAACAGCCAGTTACTGAGGCAACGCAGCGGCTATGATGGTGGTTGCTATGGTAACTACACACATGGCGGTGGTCAATGGAGTGTCAGCAGCCATTTTGCTGGTTGCTATAGTAGCTACAGACATGGCGGTGGTCAATAGAGTGTCAGCAGCCATGTTGGTGGTTGCTATGGTAGCTACAGATATGGTGGTGGTCAATAGAGTGTCAGCAGCCATGTTGGTGGTTGCTATGGTAGCTACAGACATGGCGGTGGTCAATAGAGTGTCAGCAGCCATGTTGGTGGTTGCTATGGTAGCTACACACATGGCGGTGGTCAATAGAGTGTCAGCAGCCATGTTGGTGGTTGCTATGGTAGCTACAGATATGGTGGCGGTCAATAGAGTGTCAGCAGCCATGTTGCTGGTTGCTATGGTAGCTACACACATGGCGGTAGTCAATGGAGAGTCAGCAGCCATGTTGGTGGTTGCTATGGTAGCTACAGACATGGCGGAGTTCAATGAAGTGTCAGCAGCCATGATGGTGGTTGCTATGGTAGCTACACACATGGCGGAGTTCAATGAAGTGTCAGCAGCCATGTTGGTGGTGGCCATGTTGGTGGTGGCAAGGGTTGCTACCCTTTTTGCCACCATACAGCAAACCGGGGCAGTGTTCTCAGTTACTCGAGGCCTATAAGAACTGTGCAGTGTTCTGCAATATAAAGGTCAACACAATACCCCCAGATCTCAGTGCATCCCAATTCCTTCCACCCAAACACAGCAACCAACTCAAGGACAGGTGGCAAGACGAGTGGTGGCCATTTTGGTGTGGGTGGCCATGTTGGTGGTGGTGGCCATGTTGGTGGTGGTGGCCATGCTGGTGTGGGTGGCCATGTTGGTGGTGGTGGCCATGCTGGTGTGGGTGGCCATGTTGGTGGTGGTGGCCATGTTGGTGGTGGTGGCCATGTTGGTGGTGGTGGCCATGCTGGTGTGGGTGGCCATGTTGGTGGTGGTGGCCATGTTGGTGGTGGTGGCCATGTTGGTGGTGGTGGCCATGTTGGTGTGGGAGGCCATGTTGGTGGTGGCAATGTTGGTGGTGGTGGCCATGTTGGTGTGGGAGGCCATGTTGGTGGTGGTGGCCATGTTGGTGGTGGCAATATTGGTGGTGGTGGCCATGTTGGTGGTGGTGGCCATGTTGGTGGTGGTGGCCATGTTGGTGGTGGTGGCCATGCTGGTGTGGGTGGCCATGTTGGTGGTGGTGGCCATGTTGGTAGTGGTGGCAATGTTGGTGGTGGTGGCCATGCTGGTGTGGGTGGCCATGTTGGTGGTGGTGGCCATGTTGGTGGTGGTGGCCATGTTGGTGGTGGTGGCCATGCTGGTGTGGGTGGCCATGTTGGTGGTGGTGGCCATGTTGGTGGTGGTGGCCATGCTGGTGGTGGTGGCAATGTTGGTGGTGGTGGCCATGTTGGTGGTGGTGGCCATGTTGGTGGTGGTGGCCATGTTGGAGTGGGTGGCCATGTTGGTGGCGGTGGCCATGTTGGTGGTGGTGGCCATGTTGGTGGTGGTGGCCATGTTGGTGTGGGAGGCCATGTTGGTGGTGGTGGCCATGTTGGTGGTGGTGGCCATGTTGGTGTGGGAGGCCATGTTGGTGGTGGTGGCCATGTTGGTGGTGGTGGCCATGTTGGTGGTGGTGGCCATGTTGGTGGTGGTGGCCATGTTGGAGTGGGTGGCCATATTGGTGGTGGTGGCCATGTTGGTGGTGGTGGCCATGTTGGTGGTGGTGGCCATGTTGGTGGTGGTGGCCATGTTGGTGGTGGTGGCCATGTTGGTGTGGGTGGCCATGTTGGTGGTGGTGGCCATGTTGGTGTGGGAGGCCATGTTGGTGGTAGTGGCCATGTTGGTGGTGGTGGCCATGTTGGTGGTGGTGGCCATGTTGGTGCGGGTGGCCATGTTGGTGATGGTGGCCATGTTGGTGTGGGAGGCCATGTTGGTGGTGGTGGTGGCCATGTTTGTGTGGGTGGCCATGTTGGTGGTGGTGGCCATGTTGGTGGTGGTGGCCATGCTGGTGTGGGTGGCCATGCTGGTGGTGGTGGCCATGTTGGTGGTGGTGGCCCTGTTGGTGGTGGTGGCCATGTTGGTGGTGGTGGCCATGCTGGTGTGGGTGGCCATGTTGGTGGTGGTGGCCATGTTGGTGGTGGTGGCCATGTTGGTGGTGGTGGCCATGTTGGTGGTGGTGGCCATGCTGGTGGTGGTGGCAATGTTGGTGGTGGTGGCCATGCTGGTGTGGGTGGCCATGTTGGTGGTGGTGGCCATGTTGGTGGTGGTGGCCATGTTGGTGGTGGTGGCCATGTTGGTGGTGGTGGCCATGCTGGTGTGGGTGGCCATGTTGGTGGTGGTGGCCATGTTGGTGGTGGTGGCCATGTTGGTGGTGGTGGCCATGTTGGTGGTGGTGGCCATGTTGGTGGTGGTGGCCATGTTGGTGGTGGCCCTGCTGGGCTCTCGCTCACCGTAGGAGTTGCACACGATGTGTGTCTCGGGGTACGACTTCCACAAGATGCGGTCACACCACGACGGCACATTCACACGCACCTGTGGACAAAGACAAAGATCCCCCGTGTAGTCTCACCAGACTGTTGGGGCAAGTGCTGCGAGCGAGCAGCAGTGGGTGGGTGGCCATCACCACGCTCGGTCGGCTTTGTCTCCCCAGTGGCGATGTTTACTACACCACCGCACCAGGTACTCATTTAAGGCTGCGTTGACCTAGGGGAGGCCCAGGATCGGTTTGGATGTTGGCTGTGAATGCGAACTCGGGTAGCCGGGTGGTGTGGCAGGGTTGGTGTGGTAGCGGTAATGTGGTAGTGGTGGTGTTCGGGGGGTGATTTGGTAAAGGTGGTATGGTAGGGGTGGTGTGGTAGAGATGGTGTGGTTGGTTAGGTGTGGTAGGGGTGGTGTAGTAGGGGTGGTGTGGTAGGGGTGGTGTGCTAGGGGTGGTGTCGTGGGGATGATGAGGTTGGTTAGGTGTGGTAGAGGTGGTGTGGTAGGGGTGGTGTGGTAGGGGTGGTGTGCTAGGGGTGGTGTCGTGGGGATGATGAGGTTGGTTAGGTGTGGTAGAGGTGGTGTGGTAGGGGTGGTGTGGTAGGGGTGGTGTGCTAGGGGTGGTGTCGTGGGGATGATGAGGTTGGTTAGGTGTGGTAGAGGTGGTGTGGTAGGGGTGGTGTGGTAGGGGTGGTGTGCTAGGGGCGGTGTGGTAGAGATGGTGTTGTAGGTGTGGTGTGGGTGGTGTCGTGGAGGTGATGAGGTAAGGGGCGATGTGGTAGGGGTGGTCTGATAGGGGTGATGTGGTAGGAGTGGTGTGCTAGGGGTGATGTGGACATAATGGAGTGACCATGGTGGTGTGCCATGGATGGTGTGACCTTATCGGTGTGGACGGAGTGGCGTGGCAGCATGGTCACAGTAGTGTGGCAAGATGGTGTGGCCTGGTGTGGTGTGGCTGCCCCTCACCCCGGTGGTCTTGAACTTCTGCCAGGCGTAGGAGTCGCGGGTGCCGCGCTCGTATCTGTACGTGGGGGGGAAACTGATGTCCTCCTCGTCTAGGGGATGACATCAACGTCGTAATCATCATCGTCACCATCGCCGCCGGCATCGTCAACATCATCAAGACGAACACCGTCAACAACATCACGCAGCGACACACGGGGAGAGACGGAGACACACGGAGAAAGACGGAGACACACGGACACTCACAGGGGACGCGTGGGGACACACAGGAAGGACACGTGGGGACACACAGGGGGGACACGGAGACACGTGGACACCCAGGTAGACACGGGGCACGGGGGGGACACGGGGACACCCGGGTAGACACGGGACTCACTGAAGCGCAAAAAGATCTTGCTCTTCTCTCTCTCCAGGTTGAGCTGATCCACCTTGAGCAGCGCATCAAACTCCTTCTTGTTGATGTGCGCCATGATCTCCTGCAGCGCGGCGGGGGGCATGCCGGTTACACGGCGCGTGCGACTCCGTCTCGCCGTGTGTACCGCCGTGTGTACCACTGTGTGTACCGCTGTGTGTACCGCTGTGAGTACCGCTGTGTGTACCGCTGTGTGTACCGCTGTGAGTACCGCTGTGTGTACCGCTGTGAGTACCGCTGTGTGTACCGCTGTGTGTACCGCTGTGTGTACCGCTGTGAGTACCGCTGTGTGTACCGCTGTGTGTACCGCTGTGTGTACCGCTGTGTGTACCGCGGTGTGTACTGTGGTGACGGTGAGTACCGCTGTGTGTCCCGTGCCCACGGTGTGTACCGCTGTGTGTACGGCCGTGTGTACCGCTGTGTGTACCGCCGTGTGTCCCGTGCGCACGGTGTGTACCGCTGTGTGTACCACCGTGGCGGCGCCCACCTGCACGTCCATGTCGAGGCGGTAGTTGAGGTCCCCGAACCAGAAGAGGTGCGTGAAGCGGTTGGTGATGTCGAAGGAGCTCAGCCGCTTGTCGCCCAGCGACAGGAAGCGCAGGATGTCCAGGTAGTTCTGGTTACGTCTGTGAGCACAGAGACCATGAGTAGAGTGAGTGAGTGAGTGGGTGAGTGGGTGAGTGGAGTG
>NC_083835.1:9080002-9092502 GCF_015708825.2 Lethenteron reissneri
TCTCCCACTCTCCCCATCTCCCACTCACTCACACTCTCCCACTCTCCCTGTCTCCCACTCTCCCTGTCTCCCACTCACTCACACTCTCCCACTCTCCCTGTCTCCCACTCTCCCTGTCTCCCACTCACTCACACTCTCCCACTCTCCCTGTCTCCCACTCTCCCTGTCTCCCACTCACTCACACTCTCCCACTCTCCCTGTCTCCACTCTCCCTGTCGCCCACTCACTCACACTCTCCCACTCTCCTGTCTCCCACTCTCCCCGTCTCCCACTCACTCACACTCTCCCACTCTCCCTGTCTCCCCTCTCCCTGTCTCCCACTCACCTCACACTCTCCCACTCTCCCTGTCTCCCACTCTCCCTGTCTCCCACCACTCACATCCCCTCCTCCCTGTCTCCCACCACTCACACTCTCTCCCACTCTCCCTGTCTCCCACTCTCCCTGTCTCCCACTCACTCACACTCTCCCACTCTCCCTGTCTCCCACTCTCCCCGTCTCCCACTCACTCACACTCTCCCACTCTCCCTGTCTCCCACTCTCCCTGTCTCCCCTCTCCCACTCCACTCACCACTTCTCCCACTCCTCACACTGTCTCCCACTCTCCCTGTCTCCCACTCTCCCCGTCTCCCACTCTCCCTGTCTCCCACTCACTCACACTCTCCCACTCTCCCTGTCTCCCACTCTCCCTGTCTCCCACTCTCCCTGTCTCCCACTCTCCCTGTCTCCCACTCACTCACACTCTCCCTGTCTCCCACTCTCCCTGTCTCCCACTCTCCCTGTCTCCCACTCTCCCTGTCTCCCACTCACCATGCGGTAGTCGATGTCCGTGATCTCCCGCAGCGCGTGTCTCAGCAGGGCCTCCCACTCTCCCTGTCTCCCACTCTCTCTGTCTCCCACTCTCCCTGTCTCCCACTCTCCCTGTCTCCCACTCACTCACACTCTCCCACTCTCCCCGTCTCCCACTCACTCACACTCTCCCACTCTCCCTGTCTCCCACTCTCCCCGTCTCCCACTCACACTCTCCCACTCTCCCTGTCTCCCACTCTCCCTGTCTCCCACTCACACTCTCCCACTCTCCCTGTCTCCCACTCTCCCCGTCTCCCACTCACACTCTCCCACTCTCCCTGTCTCCCACTCTCCCCGTCTCCCACTCACACTCTCCCACTCTCCCTGTCTCCCACTCTCCCTGTCTCCCACTCACTCACACTCTCCCACTCTCCCCGTCTCCCACTCACTCACACTCTCCCACTCTCCCTGTCTCCCACTCTCCCCGTCTCCCACTCACACTCTCCCACTCTCCCTGTCTCCCACTCTCCCTGTCTCCCACTCACTCACACTCTCCCACTCTCCCTGTCTCCCACTCTCCCTGTCTCCCACTCTCCCCGTCTCCCACTCACCATGCGGTAGTCGATGTCCGTGATCTCCCGCAGCGCGTGTCTCAGCAGGGCCTCCCACTCTCCCTGTCTCCCACTCTCCCCGTCTCCCACTCACTCACACTCTCCCACTCTCCCTGTCTCCCACTCTCCCTGTCTCCCACTCTCCCTGTCTCCCACTCTCCCTGTCTCCCACTCACTCACACTCTCCCACTCACTCACACTCTCCCACTCTCCCTGTCTCCCACTCTCCCTGTCTCCCACTCACTCACACTCTCCCACTCACTCACACTCTCCCATTCTCCCTGTCTCCCACTCTCCCTGTCTCCCACTCACTCACACTCTCCCACTCACTCACACTCTCCCACTCTCCCTGTCTCCCACTCTCCCTGTCTCCCACTCTCCCTGTCTCCCACTCACCATGCGGTAGTCGATGTCCGTGATCTCCCGCAGCGCGTGTCTCAGCAGGGCCTCCCACTCGCGCTCCCCGCCGGCGTTCTCCTGCAGGCCCAGCACGTAGACGTCGTGCGGGATGCCCACCGTGGTCTCGTCGCGCGTGCGCCCCAGGCCGCGTGACGTCAGCCACGACCCCAGCTGCCTCGCCGGCGGGGGGCTGCTGCCTGGTGGAGACATTGCGGGGGGCGAGGGGGGGGGCAGGGAGGTCATCATCACGGGTGGTGGCGGCGGGATGGTGGTGGTGGTGGTGGCGGTGGTGACGGTGGTGGCGGTGACGGTGGGGGTGGTGGCTGTGGTGGTGATGGTGGTGGCGGTGACGGTGGCGGTGGGGGTGGTGGCGGTGGTGGTGACGGTGGCGGTGGTGGCGGTGGCGGTGGTGGCGGGGGTGGCGATGGTCGCGGGGGTGGCGGTGGTGGCGGTGGTGGCGGTGGTGGCGGGGGTGGTGGCGGTGGTGGTAGCGGTGGTGGTGGTGGCGGTGGTGGTGGCGGTGGGGGTGGTGGCGGCGGTGGTGGTGGCGGTGTGGTGGCGGTGGGGGTGGTAGCGGTGGTGGTGGTGGCAGTGGCGGTGGCGGTGGGGGTGGTGGCGGCGGTGGTGGTGGCGGTGTGGTGGCGGTGGTGGCGGTGGTGGTGGTGGCGGTGGGGGTGGTGGCGGTGGGGGTGGTGGTGGCAGTGGTGGCGGCGGGGTATGTACCATGTGTTGAACTTCTTTCGCACCGTACGTAGCCAACCGTGATAATTATCAGAGGTGCGGTGGTGGTGGTGGCAGCGGTAGTGGCAGTAGTGGTGGTGGCAATTGTGGTGGTGGTGGCAGCGATAGTGGCAGTAGTGGTGGTGGCAACGGCCGTGATGGTGAACTTATTTTGCACTGCACGTAGCCAACCGTGATAATCAAAGGTGCGGGGATCGTGGTAGTAGTGGTGGTGTGGTGTTGGTGGTATATTGGTGGTGTATGTATGGTGGTAGTGGTGGTGTGGTGATGGTGGTAGTGGTGGTGTGGTGTTGGTAGTAGTGGTGGTGTGGTGTTGGCGGTATATTGGTGGGGGCGATGGTGGCATAGTGGTGTTGGTGGTGTTGGTGGTGGTAGTTGTGGATGTAGTGGTGATGGTCAGATGATGGTGGTCATAGTGGATGTAGTGGTGGGGTGATGTTGGTGGTATACTGGTGGTGTGGTGTTGATGGTATACTGGTGGTGTGGTGTTGGTGGTAGTGGTGGTGTGGTGTTGGTGGTAGTGGTGGTGTGATGTTGGTGGTGGTATACTGGTGGTGTGGTGTTGGTGGTAGTGGTGGTGTGGTGTTGGTGGTAGTGGTGGTATACTGGTGGTGTGGTGTTGGTGGTAGTGGTGGTGTATGTATGGTGGTAGTGGTGCTGTGGTGTTGGAGGTATACTGGTGGTGTGGTGTTGGTGGTAGTGGTGGTGTGGTGTTGGTGGTAGTGGTGGTGTGGTGTTGGTGGTGGTATACAGGTGGTGTGGTGTTGGTGGTAGTGGTGGGGTGGTGTTGGTGGTAGTGGTGGTGTGGTGTTGGTGGTAGTGGTGGTGTGGTGTTGGTGGTGGTATACAGGTGGTGTGGTGTTGGTGGTAGTGGTGGTGTGGTGTTGGTGGTAGTGGTGGTGTGGTGTTGGTGGTAGTGGTGGCGGTGGCGTCGGTGGCGGTGGCGGCAGGGTATGTACCATGTGTTGAACTGCTTTCACACCGTATGTAGCTAACCGTGATAATTATCAGAGGTGCGGTGGTGGTGGCAGTGGTACCGGTGGTGGAAGTAGTGGCAGTAGTGGCGGTGGCAATTGTGGTGGTGGTGGTGGCGGTGGGGGTGGTGGCGGTGGCGGCGGCGGTGGTGGCAGCGGTAGTGGTGGTGGAAGTAGTGGCAGTAGTGGCGGTGGCGATTGTGGTGGTGGCGACGGCCGTGATGGTGGCAGGATACGTTCTATGTTGAACTTCTTTTGCACTGCACGTAGCCAACTATGATAATCAGAGGTGCGGGGATCGTGGTAGTAGTGGTGGTGTGGTGTTGATGGTAATGGTGTTGTATGTATGGTGGTAGTGGTGGTGTGGTGGTGGTGGTAGTGGTGGTGTATGTATGGTGGTAGTGCTGGTGTGGTGTTGGTGGTAGTGGTGGTGTGGTGGTATACTGGTGGTGTGGTGTTGGTGGTATAGTGGTGGTGTGGTGTTGGTGGTAGTGGTGGTGTGGTGTTGGGTGCGTTCGCACCGCACGTAGCCAACTACGCTAATCGGATGTGCGGGGGAAGAACAGACTAAAATCATTACTCGTGATGACGAGGCTGTGACGAGGAACACCCACGGTGCCGTGACCACGTGCCCTGGGGGTCAGTGACGCGCTCGCAACGGGGGCCAACCGAGTGTGCGTGCGTGCGTGTTCGTACCTGCGTGTGTGCGTGTCCTGTTTGTGTGCATGGGAGTGATTCCGTGTGTATAATGTGTGTGTCTGTGTAAGATGTGTAAACAACGCGACTGGGGAGACAAAGGCGGTCAGGGCGTGGTGCTGGCCACCCACCCCCTCGTGTGCCGTGCCGACCTTCATAGGCGCTGCTGCTAACAGCACTTGGCCCAACAGTCTGTTAAGGCTACACGGGGGACCTTTTTATTTTGTGTGTGAGTGTATGTGCGTGTGTATGTGTGTGTTCGTGCGTGTGTGTTCGTGCGTGTGTGTACATGTGTGTGCGTGTGTGTGCGTGTTTGTGTGTGTGTGCGTGTGTGTGCGTGTTCGTGTGTATGCATGTGTGTATGTGTGTGTGCATGCACGTATGTGTGTGCGCGTGTGTACGTGTGTGTGTGCGTGTATGTACGTGTATGTGTGCGCATGTGTGTACGTGTGTGTGTGTGTGTACGTGTGTCTGTGTGTGTGTGTGCGTGCGTGCGTGTACGCGCGTACGTGTGTGTGTGCGTGTGTGTACGTGCGTGTACGTGCGTGTGTGTGCGTGTGTGTACGTGTGTGTGCGTGCGTATACGTGCGTGTGTACGTGTGTGTGTGTGTACGTGTGTACATGTATGTGCGTGTGTGCGTGTGTGCGTGCGTGTGTGCGCGTGTGTGCGTGTGTGTGCGTGTGTACGTGCGTGCGTGTACATGTATGTGCGTACGTATGTGTGCGTGTGTGCGCGTGTGTGTGTGCGCGTGTGTGTGTGTACGTGTGTGTGTACGTGTGTGTGTACGTGCGCGTGTGTGTGTACGTGCGCGTGTGTGTGCGTGCGTGTGTACGTGTGTGTATGTGTCTGTGCGTGTGTGCGCGTGTGTACGTGCGTGTGTGTACGTGTGTGTGCGTGTGTGTACATGTCTGTGTGTGTACGTGTGTACGTGCGTGTGTACGTGTGTGTACGTGTGTGCGTGTGTGTACATGTCTGTGTGTGTACGTGTGTGCGTGTGCGTACGTGTGTGTGTGCATGCGTGTGTGTGTGTACGTGCGTGTGTGTGTGCGCGTGTGTTAGTGTACGTGTGTGTGTGCATGCGTGTGTGTACGTGTGTGTGTGCATGCGTGTGTGTGTGCGCGTGTGTTAGTGTACGTGTGTGTGTGCATGCGTGTGTGCGTGCGTGCGTGTACGTGTGTGTACGTGCGTGTGTACATGTACGTGCGTGTGTGTGTGTACGTGTGTACGTGTGTGTGTACATGCGTGTGTACGTGCGTGTGTGCGTGTGTGTGTGTACGTGTGTGCATGTGCATGCGTGTGTGTGTGTGTACGTGTGTGTGCGTGTGTGTGCGTGTGTGTGCGTGTCACCCATGTTCCAGGTGCCGATGAAGATGGAGATGAGGTCCGGCTCGTCCTGGCGGGAGTGCCGCGACTTCATCTGCTGCATCAGCTGGCAGAACGCCTCGCGCTTCTGTCCCCCCCACCCCCACAAACACACACAGACAGAGGTCCCCCAGGTAGCCTCTTAACACACTGCCGGGGCAAGTGCCGTTGGCGAGTAAGAGCATCTACGAAGGCCGGGACGGCGCACGAGCGGCCCGGGAGTGGCTGGAAGCACGCCCGGCCGCCGCTGTGTTTACGTGCGTGTCTGTGTGTGCGTAGAGGTGTTACGGGAGGGCGAACAAACACACCGGGCGTGGTTGTGCCCGCACGCAGAAGGATGCTCACATCCACGTCCACACCGTTTAGCCTGGGGGGCTGTGACGGCGCTGTCATCCCCCACGGCCCCACCCCTCGGGGGGGAGTTGCTATATAAGGCGGTGAGCCGGTGGGCTCGGGGTTCAGTGTTTAACTTTAACCAGTGAAGAAGGAAGACCGGCTAGATAGGCCCTGGGACTCCCCTGGATCGCTGTCCTTCTAAGGACCGACCAGGGCAAGCCAGTGGCGTGGCCCCGAGAGCCCAGAGCCGATGCTCTTGTAAGAGCCGGTCTGGTGACTCAGGGTGCCGTGATCCCAGCTTGGCCAGAGCTGGGTCAGCTCGCCTCCCCTAGCCTGGTAGTGGAGAACCTGGGAGTAGGCTAGCCGGTTAGAGTTACTGGGGTCTCCCTGTTAGACGGGTGAAGGGGCCGATACCCCTTCAGTGTTGTATATCTCGGCCTGTGTATACAACTGAAGTCAATAAAGAAGTGTGCCTCCGACTACGTCGTCCAAGCCTCCATGAACCTACTACATGTGTGAAGAACGCACAGATACAAAGACCCCCGGTGTAGCCTTTACAGGATGTTGGGGCAAGTGCTGCTAGCAAGCAGCACCTATGAAGACCGACACGGCACACGGGGAGGTGGGTGGCTAGCACCACGCCCGGCCGCCTTTGTCTCCCCAGTGGCGATTATTACGACACACCGCACCGGTACTCATGAGGATGAGTCGACCTAGGGGAGGCCCAGGACCGGTTCAGATACTCGCCCCCCTCAGTGTGTGAATCTGCCTCCCCAGCCGTTGACCTCGCCGCACGTCGCCGCCCTCCGCCGGAGTGTGCCGAGCACCGAGGGGAGCGCCGAGGGGAGTGCCGAGGTGAGTGCCGAGGTGAGTGCCGAGGTGAGTGCCGAGGGGAGGGCCGAGGGGAGCGCCGAGGTGAGTGCCGAGGGGAGCGCCGAGGGGAGCGCCGAGGTGAGTGCCGAGGGAGCGCCGAGGGGAGCGCCGAGGTGAGTGCCGAGGGGAGCGCCGAGGTGAGTGCCGAGGGGAGCGCCGAGGTGAGTGCCGAGGGGAGCGCCGAGGGGAGCGCCGAGGTGAGTGCCGAGGTGAGCGCCGAGGTGAGCGCCGAGGTGAGCGCCGAGGGGAGCGCCGAGGGGAGCGCCGAGGTGAGCGCCGAGGGGAGCGCCGAGGTGAGCGCCGAGGTGAGCGCCGAGGGGAGTGCCGAGGGGAGTGCCGAGGTGAGTGCCGAGGTGAGTGCCGAGGGGAGTGCCGAGGTGAGTGCCGAGGTGAGTGCCGAGGTGAGTGCCGAGGTGAGCGCCGAGGGGAGCGCCGAGGTGAGCGCCGAGGTGAGTGCCGAGGGGAGCGCCGAGGTGAGCGCCGAGGTGAGTGCCGAGGGGAGTGCCGAGGTGAGTGCCGAGGTGAGTGCCGAGGTGAGTGCCGAGGTGAGCGCCGAGGGGAGCGCCGAGGTGAGTGCCGAGGTGAGGTGCCGAGGGGAGCGCCGAGGTGAGCGCCGAGGTGAGTGCCGAGGGGAGTGCCGAGGTGAGTGCCGAGGTGAGTGCCGAGGGGAGTGCCGAGGTGAGCGCCAAGGTGAGTGCCGAGGGGAGTGCCGAGGTGAGTGCCGAGGTGAGTGCCGAGGTGAGTGCCGAGGGGAGTGCCGAGGTGAGCGCCGAGGTGAGCGCCGAGGTGAGTGCCGAGGGGAGTGCCGAGGGGAGCGCCGAGGTGAGTGCCGAGGGGAGTGCCGAGGGGAACGCCGAGGGGAGCGCCGAGCCGAGGGGAGCGCCGAGGGGAGCGCCGAGGGGAGTGCCGAGGGGAGCGCCGAGGGGAGCGCCGAGGGGAGCGCCGAGCAGAGTGCCGAGGGGAGCGCTCACCCGGGGGCTGGCGAAGGCGTAGTCCCTGCGCTGCGTGCGCTCGCGCTCCAACACGATGCCCAGCTTGGACTGCGCCCGCTGGGACTTGATCAGCTGGCGCACTGTGCACAGCAAAACAGGTGAGACCCCACGCACACACACCACACACACACGCACACACACCCCACACACACGCAGCCACACACACACCCCACACACACACACACCCCGCCACACGCACCACACACACCCCACGCACACACACCCCGCCACACGCCCCACACACACACACACCCCGCCACACACCCCCACACACACACACACACCCCACACACACAGACACACACACACACCCCACACACACCCCCCATCCTCCTCACACACCCCCCACACGGACACACACCCCACACACACAGCCACACACACACCCCACACACACCCCCCATCCTCCTCACACACCCCCCACACACACACACACCCCACACACACAGCCACACACACACCCCACACACACCCCCCATCCTCCTCACACACACACACACCCCACACACACAGACACACACACACACCCCACACACACCCCACACACACACACACCCCACACACACCCCACACACACACACACACCCCACACACACCCCACACACACACACACACCCCACACACACACCCCGCCACACGCCCCACACACACACACCCCACCCCACACACACACACCCCACACACACACGCCCCACACACACACACCCCACACCTCCTCCTCCTCCTCCCCCCTCCTCCTCCCCCCTCCTCCTCCTCCCCCCTCCTCCTCCCCCCCCTCCTCCTCCCCCCTTCTCCTCCCCCCCCCTCCTCCTCCCCCCCTCCTCCTCCCCCCTCCTCCTCCTCCCCCCCCTCCTCCTCCCCCCTTCTCCTCCCCCCCCCTCCTCCTCCCCCCTCCTCCTCCCCCCTCCTCCGCCTCCTCCTCCCCCCTCCTCCTCCTCCCCCCCTCCTCCTCCTCCCCCCTCATCCTCCTCCCCCCCTCATCCTCCTCCCCCCTCCTCCTCCCCCCTCCTCCTCCCCCTCCTCCTCCTCCTCCCCCCTCCTCCTCCCCCCCCCTCCTCCTCCTCCCCCCTCCCCCCCCTCCTCCTCCTCCCCCCTCATCCTCCTCCTCCTCCCCCTCCTCCTCCTCCCCCCTCCTCCTCCTCCCCCTCCTCCTCCTCCCCCCTCCTCCTCCCCCCTCCCCTCCTCCCCCCTCCTCCTCCTCCCCCTCCTCCTCCTCCTCCCCCTCCTCCTCCTCCCCCCTCCTCCCCCCTCCTCCTCCTCCCCCCTCATCCTCCTCCCCCCTCATCCTCCTCCCCCCTCCTCCTCCTCCCCCCTCCTCCTCCTCCCCCCTCCTCCTCCTCCCCCCTCCTCCCCTCCTCCCCCCCACTCCTCCTCCCCCCCCTCCTCCTCCTCCTCCCCCCCTCCTCTCCTCCCCCCCCCTCCTCCCTCCTCCCCCCCGCTCCTCCTCCTCCACTCCCCCCTCCTCCTCCTCCCCCTCCTCCTCCCCCCATGCCTCCTCCCCACCTCCTCCCCCTCCTCCTCCCCCCTCCTCCTCCTCCTCCTCCCTCCACGCCCCTCCTCCTCCCCCCCCCTCCTCCTCCTCCCCCCTCCCCGCCTCCTCCCCCCCCTCCTGCCTCCTCCTCCCCCCTCCTTCTCCTTCCCCCCTCATCCTCCCCCCTCCTCCTCCTCCCCCTCCTCCTCCTCCCCCCTCCTCCTCCTCTCCCCTCCTCCTCCTCTCCCCTCTCCTCCTCTCCCCCCTCCTCCTCCCCCCCCCTCCTCCTCCCTCCCCTCCTCCTCCTCCCCCCTCCTCCTCCTCCCCCCTCCTCCTCCCCTCTCTCCTCCCCCCTCCTCCTCCTCCACCCTCCTACTCCACCCCCTCCCCACTCCTCCCCCCTCATCCCTCCCTCCTCCCACCCTCATCCTCCTCCTCCCCCTGCTCCCCCCCCCCCTCCTCCTCCCCCCCCTCCTCCTCCTCCTCCTCCCCCCCTCCTCCTCCTCCCCCCACCCCCTCCCTCCTCCCCCCCTCCTCCTCCCCCTCCTCCTCCCCCCCTCCTCCTCCTCCTCCTCCTCCCCCCTCCTCCTCCTCCTCCCCCCTCCTCCTCCTCCTCCTCCCCCCTCCTCCTCCTCCTCCCCCCCTCCTCCTCCTCCTCCCCCCTCCTCCTCCACCCTCCTACTCCACCCCCTCCCCACTCCTCCCCCCTCATCCCTCCCTCCTCCCACCCTCATCCTCCTCCTCCCCCTGCTCCCCCCCCCCCTCCTCCTCCCCCCCCTCCTCCTCCTCCTCCTCCCCCCTCCTCCTCCTCCCCCTCCCCCCTCCTCCTCCTCCCCCCACCCCCTCCCTCCTCCCCCCTCCTCCTCCCCCCTCCTCCTCCCCCCCTCCTCCTCCTCCTCCTCCTCCTCCTCCCCCCTCCTCCTCCTCCTCCCCCCTCCTCCTCCTCCTCCCCCCTCCTCCTCCTCCTCCTCCCCCCCCCTCCTCCTCCTCCCCCTCCTCCTCCTCCTCCCCCCTCCTCCTCCTCCTCCCCCCTCCTCCTCCTCCTCCCCCCTCCTCCTCCTCCTCCCCCCTCCTCCTCCTCCTCCCCCCCTCCTCCTCCTCCCCCCCTCCTCCTCCTCCTCCCCCCTCTCCTCCTCCTCCCCCCTCCTCCTCCTCCCCCCTCCTCCTCCTCCTCCCCCCTCCTCCTCCTCCTCCCCCTCCTCCTCCTCCTCCCCCCTCCTCCTCCTCCTCCCCCCTCCTCCTCCTCCCCCCTCCTCCTCCTCCCTCCTCCTCCGCCCCCCTCCTCCTCCTCCCCCTCCTCCTCCTCCCCCCTCCTCCTCCCCACTCCTACTCCACCCCCTCCCCACTCCTCCCCCCTCCCCCGGCACTCCTCCCACCCTCATCCTCCTCCACCCCCTGCTCCCCCCCCCGCCTCCTCCTCCCCCCCTCCTCCTCCTCCCCCCACCCCCTCCCTCCTCCCCCCCCTCCTCCCCCCCCTCCTCCTCCCCCCCTCCTCCTCCTCCTCCCCCCCCCTCCCCCTCCACCTCCTCACCTTTGTCGTGTGGGAAGATGAGCACCTCCTCGGCCGACTCCTTGTTCTTTGCGCAGCACGAGGAGTCGCCCCCCCTCCACGTCCACCTGCAGCTCGTAGCGCTGCGACTTGCCGATCTTCGCCAGGTCGGCCAGACCCACGTCTAGCTTGACCTGCAGCACGCACACGCATGCACACACGCACACATACGCACACACACCACACACGCACACACACACGTACACACACTCACGCACACATACACGCACACACACGCACGCACCACACACACGCACACACACACACACGCACACACACACGCACACACACACACACACAGCACGGCGCGCGCACACACACACGCACACACACACGCACACACAACAAACGCACACACACACGCACACACACCGCACGCACGCACACACCACACACACACGCACGCACACACACACACGCACACACACACACGCACGCACACACACCACACGCACACACACCACGCACGCACACACACGCGCACACACACACACGCGCACACACACGCACACACACACACACACGCACACACACGCGCACGCACGCACACACACGCGCACACACACACATGCACACACACACGCACCCACACACACACGCACCCACACACACACGCGCACACACGCACACAGACGCACACACGCACACACACACACGTGGGTTACGGCGAGCGAGAGTGGAGGAGCGACGCTCACAACAATGAGCGGAGCGCCGGGTGGCTAAAGCACAGCAAGTTGGTACAGTAGGGGGCACAGGTGGTGCATCAGCCAGTCATCTCGGTCGTCTCAGTCAGTCGACCCGTGGCACCTGCTGGGTCTGCCCCGTGACCTCCTGCCAGCGGGCGTTCGACACTTCACGTGGCCTCAAGGTGCACATGGCCTGGCACAAGCGTCGTGGTGACGTCACCGCGATTTAGTGACGAATGGCGGTTGTTGTTGCTATGGTGACCCGAGTTCGATTCCCCCAACACGAGCGGCAATTATCTGAACCGGTCCTGGGCCTCCCCTAGGTCGAGCCAGCCTCAAATGGGTACCTGGTGCGGTGCGTAGTAAACATCGCCACTGGGGAGACAAAGGCGGCCGGGCGTGGTGCTGGCCACCCACCCCCTCGTGTGCCGTGCCGGCCTTCACAGGTGCTACTCGCTAACAGCACTTGCCCCTACAGTCTGTTACAGGCTACGCGGGGGACCTTTGTCTTTCTGAGTGAGCAGCACACGTGGTGCACTTGCCGGTCATCTCGGTCAGTCAATCCATGGCACCCATAGCACCTGGCTCTGTCCAGTGACCTGCTTGTGCACCTAGCCTGGCACAGCAGTCAACTCATGGTACCTGGGTCTGTCCCATAACCTCCTGCACCTAGCCTGGCACAGCAGTCAACCCATGGCACCTGGGTCTGTCCCGTGACCTCCTGCACCTAGCGTGGCACAGCAGTCAACCCACGGCACCTGGTCACGTGACTTCCTTATGCACCTAGCCTGGCACAGCAGTCAACCCAAGGCACCTGGTCACGTGACTTCCTTATGCACCTAGCCTGGCACAGGCGCCGTGGTGTCATCGCCGCCCCTTTGTGGCGAACGCCGATTGTTGTTGTGGTGGTGGTTGTTGTGGTTGTTGTGGTTGTTGTGGGTTGTACCTCAAACGTCTGTATGGGGATGAGCCGGAAGCGCCGCACCGTCTTGACGGGAGCCGGGCCCAGCGGGGGAGGGGGA
>NC_083835.1:9097502-9130510 GCF_015708825.2 Lethenteron reissneri
GGAGACACGGGGAGACACGGGGAGACACGGAGAGACACGGGGAGACACGGGGAGACACGGGGAGAGACAGGAGCATGGGGAGACACGGGGAGACACGGGGAGACACGGGGAGACACGGGGAGAGACACGGGGAGACACGGGAGACACGGGGAGAGACGGGGAGACACGGGGAGAGACAGGGGCATGGGGAGACACGGGGAGACACGGGGAGACACGGGGGAGACACGGGAGACACGGGGAGAGACAGGGGCATGGGGAGACACGGGGAGACACCGGGAGACACCGGGAGACACGGGGAGACACGGGGAGACACGGGGAGACACGGAGAGACACGGGGAGAGACAGGAGCATGGGGAGACACGGGGAGAACACGGGAGACACGGGGAGAGACGGGGAGACACGGGGAGACACGGGGAGACACGGGGAGACACGGGGAGAGACAGGAGCATGGGGAGACACGGGGAGACACGGGGAGACACGGGGAGACACGGGGAGACACGGGGAGAGACAGGAGCATGGGGAGACACGGGGAGACACGGGGAGACACGGGGAGACACGGGGAGACACGGGGAGAGATGGGGAGACACGGGAGACACAGAGAGACACAGAGAGACACGGGGAGACACGGGAGACACGGGGAGACACAGAGAGACACGGGAGACACGGGGAGACACGGGGAGACAGAGAGACACAGAGAGACACGGGGAGACACGGGGAGACACGGGGAGACACAGAGAGACACAGAGAGACACGGGGAGACACGGTGAGACACGGGGAGACACGGGGAGACACAGAGAGACACGGGGATTCACCGGAGACACGGGGAGACACGGGGAGACACGGGGAGAGATGGTTAGACACGGGGAGAGACAGAGGCATGGGGAGAGACGGGGAGACACGGGGAGACACGGGGAGACACAGAGAGACACGGGGATTCACCGGGAGACACGGGGAGACACGGGGAGACACGGGGAGAGATGGGGAACACGGGAGAGACAGAGGCATGGGGAGAGACGGGGAGACACGGGGAGACAACGGGGAGACACGGGGAGACACGGGGAGACACGGGGAGAGATGGGGAGACACGGGGAGAGACAGAGGCATGGGGAGAGACGGGGAGACACTGGGAAGACACGGGGAGACAACGGGGAGACACGGGGAGACACAGAGAGACACGGGGAGACACGGGGAGACACGGGGAGACACGGGGAGACACGGGGAGACACAGAGAGACACGGGGAGACACGGGGAGACACGGGGAGACACAGAGAGACACAGAGAGACACGGGGAGACACGGGGAGACACGGGGAGACACAGAGAGACACGGGGAGACACAGAGAGACCACGGGGAGACACGGGGAGACACGGGGAGACACAGAGAGACACGGGGAGACACGGGGAGACACGGGAGACACAGAGAGACACGGGGAGACACGGGGAGACACGGGGAGACACAGAGAGACACAGAGAGACACGGGGAGACACGGGGAGACAGGGGGAGACACAGAGAGACACGGGGATTCACCGGGAGACACCGGGAGACACGGGGAGACACGGGGAGACACGGGAAGACACGGGGAGACACGGGGAGAGATGGGGAGACACGGGGAGAGACAGAGGCATGGGGAGAGACGGGGAGAGATGGGGAGACACGGGGAGACACAGAGGCATGGGGAGAGACGAGGAGAGCCGGGAGACACGGGGACATGCGTGAGACACGCGGCGTGGACGTGAGGATACAAGGACAAGAGAGCACGCAGGGCTGGTGCGTCTGTACCGCGCGTGCATGTATGTGCGTACGTGTTTGTACATGCGTGTATGTGTGTGTACGTGCGTGCGTGTACGTGCGTGCACGTGCGTGCACGTGCGTGTACGTGAGTGTACGTGCGTGCGTACGTGTGTATGTGCGTGCGTGTGTGTGTGTACGTGCATGTGTACGTGTGTACGTGTGTGTGTGTGTACGTGTGTACGTATGTGTACGTGTGTGTGTGTGTGCGTGTGTACGTGTGTAAGTGTGTGTGTGTGTGTACGTGCGTGTACGTGTGTGTGTGTGTGCGTGTGTACGTGTGTGTGTAAGTGTGTGTGTGTGTACGTGTGTAAGTGTGTGTGTGTGTACGTGCGTGTACGTGTGTGTGTAAGTGTGTGTGTAAGTGTGTACGTGTGTGTGTAAGTGTGTGTGTGTGTACGTGTGTAAGTGTGTGTGTGTACGTGTGTAAGTGTGTGTGTGTGTGTACGTGTGTAAGTGTGTGTGTGTGTGTACGTGTGTAAGTGTGTGTGCGTGCGTGCCTGTGCACTGGGAGGGGGGCTGCCCCTCTTCGCCGCCCTCCCCAGCGGGGTGCCGGGCGGCGCCTCGAACAGCCGCCCCAGCGCCTCCAGGCCCTGCAGCAGCGAGTTCAGCTCACTGCACACACACACACATCACACACACATCACACACACACATCACACACACACAGACACACACACACACAGACACACAAATATAAAGATCCCCCGTATAGCCTTAACAGACTGTAGGGGCAAGTGCTGTTAGCGAGCACCTATGAAGGTCGGCTTGGCACACGAGGGGGTGGGTGGCCAGCACCACGCCCGACCGCCTTTGTCTCCCCAGTGGCGATGTTTAAACATCGCACCAGGTATTCATTTGAGGCCGAGTCGACCTAGGGGATGCCAAGGACCGGTTCGGATAATCGCCACTGGTGTTTGTGGCCGTGAGCGGGAATCGAACTCGCGTCGCCGGGTTCGTAGCACAGCGTAGCGCTAACGCACACACACACAATCATACACAACCACACACACAATCACACACACACACAACCACACACACGCACAACCACACACACGCACAACCACACACACGAACAACCACACACACACAACCACACACACGAACAACCACACACACGCACAACCACACACACGCACAACCACACACAACCACACACACAAACAATCACACACACACACAACCACACACACGCACAACCATACACAACCACACACACGCACAACCACACACACACAACCATACACAACCACACACACACACAACCACACACACACGCACACACAACCACACATACACACACAACTACCCACACACACACAACGCACACACAACCACACATACACACACAACTACCCACACACACACACAACCACACACACACACACAACCACACACACGCACACACAACCACACACAACCATACGCACAAACAACCACACACGCACACACAAGCATACACACACAACCACACACACAACCACACACACAACCACACACACACAGCCACACACGCACACACACAACCACATACATGGGATCCACACCGTGTAGACACCACCACCACAGCCACGACCACCACCGCCACCACCACCACCATCACCACCACCATCACCACCACCACAGCCACGACCACCACCACCACCGCCATCACCACTGTGCCATCTCTGCCTAGCATCACCACCACCACCATCACCACCATGCCATCTCTGCGTAGCGTCACCAACGTCACCACCGCCACCACCATCACCGCCACCACCACCACCGCCACCACCACCATCACCACCACCATCACCGCCATCACCGCCACCACCACCGCCACCACCGCCACCACCGCCACCACCACCATCACCACCACCACCACCGCCACCACCGCCACCACCTACAACAACGGAGTGATGCCGTTGTTGTTTATCTCTCTGTGTCTATGTGTCTCTGTGTGTCTCTGTGTGTCTGAATGTATCTCTACGTATCTCTATGTGTCTCTATGTATCTCTCTGTGTCTATGTGTCTCTCTGTGTCTCTGTGTGTCTGAATGTATCTCTATGTGTCTCTATGTGTCTCTGTGTGTCTCTGTGTGTCTCTGTGTGTCTCTATGTGTCTCTGTGTGTCTCTGTGTGTCTCTGTCTCTGTGTCTCTGTGTCTCTATGTATCTCTAAGTGTCTCTGTGTATCTCCATGTGTATGGATGTATCTCTATGTGTATGAATGTATCTCTACGTTTCTTTATGTCACGTTGAGTACTGAGTGGTGAGTGTTGAGTGGTGAGTGTTTAGTGGTGAGAGTTGAGTGGTGAGTGTTTAGTGGTGAGTGTTGAGTGGTGAGTGTTTAGTGGTGAGTGTTGAGTGGTGAGTGTTTAGTGGTGAGTTCAGCTGTGAGTGCTGAGCGGTGAGTGTTTAGTGGTGAGTATTGAGTGGTGAGTGTTTAGTGGTCAGTTGAGCGGTGAGTGTTGAGTGGTGAGCAGTGTGTGGTGAGTTGAGCGGTACGTGTTGAGTGGTGAGTTGAGTGGTGAGTGTTGAGTGGTGAGTCTTGCGGAGTGAGTGATGAGTGTTGAGTGGTGAGTCTTGCGGAGTGAGTGTTGAGTGGTGAGTGTTGAGTGGTGAGTGTTGAGTGGTGAGTGTTGCGGAGTGAGTGTTGAGTGGTGAGTGTTGTGGAGTGAGTGTTGAGTGATGAGTGGTGAGTGCTGAGCAATGGGAATTGAGTGACCGCAATAGGAATGCGTGTGTGTGCGCGCGTGTGCGTGTGTGCGTGCACGCGTGTGTGTGCGCGCGTGTGCGTGCGGATGTGTGTGCGCGTGTGCGTGTGTGCGTGTGTGCGTGTGTCGGGGAGCGGTGGTGAAGCGGTTAGCATGCTGCGCTACGAACCCGGCCACCCGAGTTTAATTCCCGCTCATGCTCCACAGCAGCGATCATCCACTGTGCAACACAATTTGTGTTCCTGGGTAGTAAGTGTTATTTCTAAATTGCTTATGCCTCAAAAGTGCATAAAACGGCGATCATTCCACACAAACGTTGCTTTTGTGACCGGGAGTTTACGTGAAGCAATGACACAAATGCTCACCACGTGTTCTCTCACTGCCATATGTTCATTTCAAAATATCACCGTCCTGGTCACAAAAGCAAAGTTTGTGGGGAATAATAATAATCGCCGTTTTCTGTGCTTTTGAGGCATAAGCAATTAGGAAATAACACTTACTACCCAGGGACAAAAAGTGTTTTTGTTCTATAGTTAATTATATTATCTGAACCGGTCATGGGCGCTGCCCTAGGTCGACTCAGCCTCAAACGAGTATCTGGATGCGGTGCGCAGTAAACATCGCCACTGGGGAGACAAAGGCGGCCGGGCGTGGTGCTGGCCACCCACCCCCTCGTGTGCCACAGTGCTGGCCCTCATAGGTGCTCGCTAACAGCACTTGCCCCGCAGTCTGTTTGAGGCTACACGGTCGGGACCTTTGTCTTTGTGGGGGAGGGTGTCACACAGGAAGTCGCGTGCTGATCCTGCAGCAGCAGCAGCTGCTGCTGCTACTGCCGGACAGAGTGCAGCTGTGTGCTGTGAACAACATCCCAGCCACGACGCACACACACACACACGCCCCACTGTGTGTGTGCGCGTGCGCCTTTGCCTGTGCGTCTGTCTGTCTGTCTGGGTGGCGTAGCCCCGCATGCCCAGCCACCGCATGCCCAAGGAGCTTCTGTTTCGCTCGGATAGATGGGGGCTAAACGGGCGCGGCACGGGCTAGAGAAGAGATGGAGTGATGTGGTACAGGAGGACGTGCAGCTGAGTTGACTTGCCGATGACTGGTACCAGCGGTGTCAAGATCGGCCTCTGTGGAGGAGGCTCGTGAAGGACGCTGCTACTGGGCAGTTGGAGGCAGTCGCCCTCCAACAACAACTGAGGGCGGAGGAGCGACGCTCACAACAACGAGCGGAGCGCCGGGTGGATTAAATACACTGAGGTGGTGCATCTGCCGCCCATCTCAGTCAGTCGACCCGTGGCACCACATGGGTCTGTCCGTGACCTCCTGCCAGCGGGCGTTCGACACTTCACGTGGCCTCAGAGTGCACCTGGCCTGGCACAAGCGCCGTGGTGACGTCACCGGCACTTGGTGGTGAAACGCGGCCGTCGATGTTGGGTCTGTCCGTCTCATTTGCTGGCTGATGCGTCTGACCGTGTAAACCAAGCGATGGTTCATGACACCGGCTAAGATCCACTCAGACAAGGCCGTAGCCATCCAGTCAACATTGGGGGGGACCAAATCAACCCAGAAAAAAATCTACATTTGAAAACGGATTTCCTGCCATTTCCTGCCTAAAATATTTTTAAAAATTCCCTAACATATGGGATGGACTTTTGATTTATTTTTTACAATAATGTCTATTAGTGTGTTGTATTAAAGTGCTCCGTAACCACAATCATATAAACAAAAATATATGCATTGATTTATATGAAGACAAGTCCAGATATTGTGGCCAAGGTTTAGCAAATTGTTGTTTTTATTTACATAGCATAGCAATTATTATTACTTATTTTATATTTTTATAGCAATATATTGGGGGGGGGGGACATTTTGAGTATATTTGAATATTGGGTGGGGATGTCCCCCCCCCCAATATCTATTCTAATTACGACCTTGCACTCAGCTCTGTAGTTATTTCTTGTAGGAGCAGCCTGGCCACAAATGATGGCTCAACAAAGTGGATCATCGTCGTGTGTAAATTTACAGCGGCAGGCAAATGCCTCTAAACGCGTGGCGGTGGTGGCGGTGGTGGTGGTGGTGGTGGTGGTGGCGGTGGTGGTGACAGTGGTGGTGGATGCGGTGGTGGTGGTGGCGGTGGTGGTGGCAGTGGTGGTGGTGGTGGCCGGTGGCGGTGGTGGCGGTGGTGGTGGCGGTGGCGGTGGATGTGAAAGTGGAGGGTGAAACCGGAGGACCCGGAGAAAAATCCACGCGACCACGGGGAGAGAGAGAGAGAGCATGCAGACTACAGCGCTACAGGCGTCAGGGACGGGATCGAACCCACGATCTCCTGTATACCACGCGAGGGAGATAACATCTCCTAGCCACCGTGGCGACCGTGTCTGTCATCATGCGTGTGTGTGTGTGTCATCATGCGTGCGTGTGTGTGTCATCATGCGTGTGTGTGTCATCATCATGCGTGTGTGGTGTGTGTGTGTCATCATGCGTGTGTGTGTCATCATCATGCGTGTGTGTGTGTGTGTCATCATGCGTGTGTGTGTCATCATCATGCGTGTGTGTGTGTCATCATGCGTGTGTGTGTCATCATGCGTGTGTGTGTGTCATCATGCGTGTGTGTCATCATGCGTGTGTGCGTGTGTCTGTCATCATGCATGCGTGTGTGTGTGTCATCATCCGTGCGTGTGTGTGTGTGTTTGTCATCATGCGTGCGTGTGTGTGTCATCATCCGTGCGTGCGTGTGTGTGTCTGTCCTCATGCGTGTGTGTGTCTGTCATCATGCGTGTGTGTGTGTCTGTCATCATGCGTTTGTGTGTGTCATCATGTGTGTGTGTGTCTGTCATCATGTGTGTGTGTCTGTCATCATGCGTGTGTGTGTGTCTGTCATAGGTGCTTGCTAACAGCACTAGCCCCAACAGTCTGTTAGGGCTACACGGGGAATCTTTGTCTTTGTGTGTTGCCGCGTGTGTGCGTGTGTGTGTGTGTGCGTCTGTCACCGTGCGTGCGTGTGTGCGTCTGTCACCGTGTGTGTGTGCGTGCGTCTGTCACCGTGCGTGCGTCTGAATAAATCTCATCCATCAGCTCAGTGGGGGGCCGGGGGGGGGGCATCTCTTAACCCCACGGTCAAAACTTTCGCTGAGTAATTTATTTCTCTACGGCGGAACGCGGGGAGGCGAAAACTCACGTGTGGCGGAGGTCTCTCTCACCGTGAACCATCCCCACCGATACAATTAGCCCACCGCCACCACCGGCACCACCACAATCGCCACCGCAACCACCGGCACCACCACAGCCACCACAACCACCACCACCCACCACAACCACCACCACGACGCTACGACAGGGCATCGCACGGCCCAGCGAGTGTACGCCACAGTGGCTAGGAGATGTTGACTACCTCGCCTGGTGTGCAGGAGGTCGTGGGTTCCATCCCGACCCTGCTGCTGCTGCTGATGCCATCACTGCTGCTGCTGCTGCAGCCACTGCTGATGTCATCACTGCTACTGCTGCTGCTACTGCTGATGCCATCACTGCTACTGCTGATGCTACTGCTGATGCCATCACTGCCGCTGCTGCTGCTACTGCTGATGCCATCACTGCTACTGCTGCCGCTGCTGATGCCATCACTGCTACTGCTGCCGCTGCTGATGCCATCACTGCTGCTGCTGATGCCATCACTGCTACCCGCTGCTGCTGCTACTGCTGATGCCATCACTGCTGCTGCTGCTGCTACTGCTGATGCCATCACTGCTACTGCTGTTGATGCTACTGCTGCTGCAGCCGCTGCTGCCATCACTGCTGCTGCTGATGCCATCACTGCTACTGCTACTGATGCTACTGCTGCCATCACTGCTGCTGCTGATGACATCACTGCTGCTGCTGCTGCTGCTACTGCTGATGCGGTCCATCCATCTGGCTGTCATCTGCTGTGCTCCACGCAACTGTGAACGTTCAATGCATGTCGATAAAGACAAAGATCCCCCAGATAGTCTCGGGCAGACTGTTGGGGCAAGTGCTGTTAGAGAACATCAGTGACGAAGGCCGGCAGGGCACACGAGGGGGTGGGTGACCAGCACCACGACCCGGCCGCCTTTGTCTCCCCAGTGGCGATGTTTACTACACACCGCACCAGATACTCATTGAAGGCTGAGTCGACCTAGGGCAGGCCTAATACTGGTTCAGATAATCGTCACTGCTGTTGACCCACTCACCCACTCACCCACCCACACACTCACCCACACACTCACACGCTCACCCACACACCCACCCACCCACTCACCCACCCACCAACCCGCACACTCACCCCGCACACTCACCCGCACACTCACCCACTAACCCACACACCCACTCACCCACTCACCATCACCCCCCCCCCCCACCCGCCCACCCACCCACCTGTGCAGGCGTCTGGAGGCGTTGAGGAAGAGCGCAGTGAGGTGGGGGAGGCCCCCCCCTGGCCCCCCCGCTGGGCCCCGCGCCACCTCCGTGTCCCCCGGCACGCCCTGGCACAGGTAGTCACCCACCAGTGCCGCCAGCTCGCTACCCACGCTGCAACAACAACAACCATCAACAACCATCAACAACAACAACCACCACAACCACAACAACCACCACACCCTGGCACAGGTAGTCACCCACCAGCCCCGCCAGCTCGCTACCCACGCTGCAACAACCACAACAACCATCAACAACCATCAACAACAACCACAACAACCACAACAACCACAACAACCATCAACAACAACCACAACAACCATCACCACAACCATCACGCCCTGGCACAGGTAGTCACCCACCAGCGCCGCCAGGTCACTACCCACGCTGCAACAACCACCACCACAACACCACAACCATCAACACCACCACCACAACCACACAACCACAACTATCACAACCACCACAACCATCACCCACCACCACAACCATCAACACCACAACCACAACCACCATCACCACCACCACCATCAACACCACCACCACAATCATCAACACCACCACACAACCACCACAACCATCACCACCACAACCATGAACACCACCACCACCACAATAACCGCAACCATCAACCCCACCACACCACACAACCACAACCACCACAATCATCGCCCACCATCACCACCACAACAACCATCAACACCACAACCTCCACCACCACCACCCAATGTCCCCCATGTGCCCTCCCCTCCCCCCGTGCCCCCACCTGGCGGCCCCGGCCTCCTGCCATCGCTGCTGCAGCAGCAGCAGGGAGGAAGCCCCCCCACAGCGAGACGCCTCCGCAGTGGGGGGCCCAGTGGGGGGCCCAGTGGGGGGCCCCGCGGGGGGCCCAGTGGGGGGCCCTGCCGGAAACACGGCCCTGGGGGGCAGGGGGGGCCGCTCCTCCTCCACGTCTACACACACAGACACACAGACACACAGGTACACACACACACACAGACACACACACACACACAGACACACACACAGACACACACACAGACACACACACACAAAGACACACACACACAGACACACACACAGATACACACACAGACACACACACAGACACACATAGACACACACACACACAAAGACACACACACACGTGTTTGCATTATAATCTTCACCATCATCACATACATCACCATCTCACTCTCGTCCCCCCCCCGTGCCCCCCCCGCCCCCCCCCCGCCCCCCGTGCCCCCCCCCGCCCCCCCCCCGCCCCCCCGTGCCCCCCCCCCGCCCCCCCCCCGCCGCCCCCCCGTGCCCCCCCCGTGCCCCCCCCCGTGCCCCCCCCCGCGCCCCCCCCGTGCCCCCCCCCCACCCCCCCCCGCGCCCCTCCCGCGCCCCCCCCGCGCCCCCCCCGCGCCCCCCCCGCGCCCCCCCCCGCGCCCCCCCCGCGCCCCCCCCCACCTGAGTATTCTCGCTCCTCGGGGCTCTCGGCGGGCCCCTCGCGCTCCACGGGGTAGAGCAGCGGGCACACGAGGCCCTGGCTGGGCTGCTGGTAGGTGGTCACCAGCTCCGTGAGGCTCGCAAAGCGGATCGTCTGCACGCCCTGCGACGTCTACGACATCGACGGCATCCACCACAGCATCAACATCAACTACAGCAACATCAACAACAGCATCAACAACTACAACAACAACTACAACAACATAAACAACATCAACATCAACTACAACATCATCCACCACAGCTTCAACATCAACTACAGCAACATCAACATCAACTACATCAACATCAACTACATCAACTACAACATCATCCACCACAGCATCAACATCAACTACAGCAACATCAACATCAACAACATCACTACATCAACATCAACTACATCAACTACAACATCATCCACCACAGCATCAACATCAACTACAGCAACATCACATCAACAACAACATCAACATCAACTACAGCAACATCAACATCAACAACATCAACTACATCAACATCAACTACATCAACTACAACATCATCCACCACAGCATCAACATCACTACAGCAACATTAACAACAACTACAACAACATCAACAACAGCAACAACAACATCATCAACATCAACTACATCATCCACCACAGCATCAACATCAACTACAGCAACAGCATCAACAGCATCAACAACATCAACAACAACATTAACAACTACAACATCATCAACAACAAAATCAACTACAGCATCATTAACAACAACATCATCAACATCATCAACAACATCAACTACAACATCATCATCAACATCAACTAAAGCAACATCATCAACAACAACATCAACAACAACATCATCAACAGTGGGGGGTTGAGGTGTGTAGCTGTCTTTAGGGTCAGGGGGTGAGTGGGGGCGATTTGGGGGGGATGAGTGTGGGGGGGGGGTGAGTGAGTGGGGGGTGAGTGAGTGGGGGTGAGTGAGTGGGGGGTGAATGAGTGGATGGGGTGAGTGAGTGGGGGTGAGTGAGTGAGTGAGTGGGGGGTGAGTGGGGGTGAGTGAGTGAGTGGGGGTGAGTGAGTGAGTGGGGGTGAGTGAGTGAGTGAGTGGGGGGTGAGTGAGTGGGGGGTGAGTGAGTGAGTGAGTGGATGGGGTGAGTAAGTGAGTGAGTGGGGGGTGAGTGAGTGAGTGGGGGGTGAGTGAGTGGGGGTAAGTGAGTGAGTGAGTGAGTGAGTGGGGGTGAGTGAGTGAGTGAGTGGGGGGTGAGTGAGTGGGGGGTGAGAGGGGGGGTGAGTGAGTGGGGGGTGAGTGGATGGAGTGAGTGGGGGTGAGTGAGTGGGGTGAGTGAGTGGGGGGGTGAGTGAGTGGGGGGCTGAGTGAGTGGGGGGTGAGTGAGTGGATGGGGTGAGTGAGTGGGGGGTGAGTGAGTGAGTGAGTGGGGGTGAGTGAGTGAGTGAGTGGGGGTGAGTGAGTGGGGGTGAGTGAGTGAGTGGGGGTGAGTGGGGAGTGAGTGGATGAGTGAGTGGATGGGGTGAGTAGGTGGTGAGGGGGGGGTGAGTGAGTGGGGGGGGTGAGTGGGTGGGGGGGGGGTGAGTGAGTGGGGGGTGAGTGGGGGGGGGGCACACAGGAAGTGGAGTGTGACGCTCTCTTCCTGGAATGCGAGGACAATGCGAGGAAAACCCAGAGATCATCTCACTCACCAACACTCACCAACACTCACCATCACTCACCAACACTCACCAACACACACCAATACTACTCACCACTACTACTCACTTACCAACACTCACCAACACTCACCAATACTACTCACCATTACTACTCACTCACCAACACTCACCAACACTTACTCACCAACACTCACCATCACTCACCACTACTACTCACCATCACTCACCAATACTCACCAACACTCACTCACCATCACTCACCAACACTCACCATCACTCACCACTACTACTCACCAACACTCACCAACACTCACCAACACTCACTCACCATCACTCACCATCACTCACCAACACTCACCACTACTCACCAACAACACTCACCAACACTCACTCACCAACACTCACCATCACTCACCATCACTCACTCACCAATACTCACCACTACTCACCAACACTCACCACTACTCACCAATACTCACCAACACTCACTCACCACTACTACTCACCACTACTCACCAATACTCACTCACTCACCAACACTCACCACTACTCACCCACCCACCAACACTCACTCACCAACACTCACTCACTCACCAACACTCACTCATTCACTCACCAACACTCACTCACCACTACTCACTCACCCACCAACACTCACTCACCAACACTCACTCATTCACTCACCAACACTCACCAATACACACTCACCAACACTCACCACTACTCACTCACCAACACTCACTCACCATCACTCACTCATCACTACTCACCAACACTTACCAATACTCACTCACCAATACTCACTCACCAACACATACTCACATACTCACTAATACACTCACATACACACTCACATCCTCATTAACATACACTCACTAATACACACACTCACACCCTGACTAATAGAAACTCACACCACACTCACATCATCACGAATACACAATCACACTCACAAAGATCCCCCGTGTAACCTTAACAGACTGTAGGGGCAAGTGCTGTTAGCGAGCACTTATGAAGGCCGGCACGGCACACGAGGGGGTGGGTGGCCAGCACCACGCCCGGCCGCCTTTGTCTCCCCAGTGGCGATGTTTACTACAGGTACTCTTTTGAGGCTGAGTCGACCTAGGGGAGGCCCAGGACCGGTTCAGATAATCGTCACTGGGTGTTGGTGGCCGTGAGCGGGAATCGAACTCGGGTGGCCGGGTTCGTAGCGCAGCGTGGAGCTATATGGGGGATCTTTAGCTTTGGATTTTGTCTTTCTGGTGGTTGTCATTGTGGTTGTGATTGTGGTGGTCGTTGTGGCCGTGGTGGTGGTGATTGTGGTGGTGATTGTGGTGGTCGTTGTGGCCGTGGTGGTGGTAGTGGTGATTGTGGTGGTGGTTGTGATTGTGCTGGTGGTTGTGGTGGTAGTTGTGATTGTGGTTGTGATGATTGTGGTGGTGATTATGGTGGTGGTTGTTATTGTGGTGGTGGTTGATTGTGGTGGTGGTTGTGGCGGTGGTGGTGATTGTTGATTGTGGTGGTGGTTGTGGCCCTGGTGGTGGTAGTGGTGATTGTGGTGGTGGTTGTGGTTGTGCTGGTGGTTGTGGTGGAAGTTGTGATTGTGGTTGTGATCATTGTGGTGGTGATTGTGGTGGTGATTGTGCTGGTGGTTGTGGTGGTAGTTGTGATTGTGGTTGTGATGATTGTGGTGGTGATTATGGTGGTGGTTGTTATTGTGGTGGTGGTTGATTGTGGTGGTGGTTGTGGCGGTGGTGGTGATTGTTGATTGTGGTGGTGGTTGTGGCCCTGGTGGTGGTAGTGGTGATTGTGGTGGTGGTTGTGGTTGTGCTGGTGGTTGTGGTGGAAGTTGTGATTGTGGTTGTGATCATTGTGGTGGTGATTGTGGTGGTGATTGTGGTGGTGATTGTGGTGGTGATTGTGGTGGTGGTTGTCATTGTGGTGGTGGTTGTGGTGGTGATGGTGGTTGTGGTGGTTGTTGTTGTTGTAGAAACAGGGGATCACCTGCACGGCCAGCGTTCCATCCTCATCTGGCAGGATACGGTAGGTGTGCACGTGGTTCTGGAACCTGGCCAGACACACACACACGCGTGTTACTACACACACACCCGCGTGTTACTACACACACGCGTGTTACTACTGCACACACGTGTTACTACACACACCCCTCCAGACACACAGACAGCCCCCCCCCCCCTCCAGACACACACCCCCTCCAGACAGAGACACACACCCCCCCCACACACACACACCCCCACATAGACACCCCCACAGACGCTCAGGCCAAAAGGAATCCCCCCAAGTTCCACCGAACCCCTCCCCCCCCCAACCCCCCCCCCCCCCCCCCCCGTGAGTGACGCACCGCGACCCCCATCAGCTCACAGCAGCAGCAGCAGGAGCAGCAGCCAGCGGCACTCCCTGCTTCCTGTTCCCACGCGCGTCTCCCCCCCTCCCTCTCCCTCCCTCCCCCCTCCCTCCCTCCCTCCCCCCTCCCTCCCCCTCCCTCCCTCCCTCCCCCCCTCCCTCCCCCCTCCCTCCCCCCCTCCCTCCCCCCTCCCTCCCCCCTCCCTCCCTCCCTCCCTCCCCCCTCCCTCCCCCCTCCCTCCCTCCCTCCCTCCCCCTCCCTCCTCCTCCCCCCTCCCTCCCTCCCTCCCTCCCTCCCTCCCCCCTCCCTCCCTCCCCTCCCCTCCCTCCCCCCTCCCTCCCCTCCATCCCCCCTCCCTCCTCCCTCCCCCCCTCCCCCTCCCCCCTCCCTCCGCCCCCTAACCCCCCATTCCCCCGTCTCTCCCCCCCCTCCCATCACCCCCCCCTCCCTCCAGCAGTGGGTAGAACACGGTCACCCGTGACGTGGCCAATTCGTAACGAGAACAGACCCAGTCTGGCTGTCGCCTGATGAAGCTGGTGCTGATTACTGGCGAAACGTCGAACTCGGGTGGTTAATGTCGTGGCTTGGCTCTCCAGCACACAACCAGTGTGCTGTACTAGTACACTACACTATACACTACACTATACACTACATTACTCTACACTACTATGCACTACACTATACACTACTATACACTACACTACTATACACCATACACTACACTACTATACACTACACTACTATACACTACACTACTATACACTACACTATACACTACTATACACTACATTATACACTACACTATACACTACATTATACACTACACTACTATACACCATACACTACACTACTATACACTGCACTACTATACACTACACTATACACTACACTACTATACACTATACTATACACTACACTATACACTACACTATACACTACTATACACTACACTATATAATACACTATACTATACACTACACTATACACTATACTATACACTACATTATACACTACACCATATACTACACCATATACTACACTACTATACTACACTATACACTACACTATACACTACACTATACACTACACTACTATACACTACACTACTATACACTAAACACTAGTGCTGTACTAGTGACGAATTGTCCACGTTCTGTCTACGCGACAACCCTCACTAGTTGGCTGTGCCGGGTGGTGGCGCGTTTTAACGACACATTTATACACTTATGCGATCTAGCCACGTGTTCAACAGGCCACGTGTAGGAGCCTGCCACGTGTTCAACAGACCACGTGTTCAACAGGCCACGTGTTCAACAGGCCACGTGTTCAACAGGCCACGTGTTCAACAGGCCACGTGTTCAACAGGCCACGTGTTCAACAGGCCACGTGTAGCAGCCTGCCACGTGTTCAACAGACCACGTGGTGGAGCCTGCCACGTGTTCAACAGACCACGTGGTGGAGCCTGCCACGTGTTCAACAGACCACGTGGTGAAGCCTGCCACGTGTTCAACAGGCCACGTGGAGCAGCCTGCCACGTGTTCAACAGGCCACGTGGTGGAGCCTGCCACGTGTTCAACAGGCTACGTGGTGCAGCCTGCCACGTGTTCAACAGGCCACGTGGTGCAGCCTGCCTCCGGCTCGCGATGGGCCCAATGGAGACGAGCTTCCGGCGGTGAACTTGAGGAATGACAAACATTCCGACGATGTCACAAGGAGCCACGTGGTGGGGCGGGGGCAGGGGGCAGGTGGTGGTCTCAGGCCACTCACCCAGTGACTCACTCACGCAGACAAGCCACAGACTCACGCAGAGTCACGCAGAGACCCGTAGACTCACGCAGAGACCCATAGACTCACACAGAGACCCCGTAGACTCACACAGAGACCCATAGACTCACGCAGAGACCCATAGACTCACACAGAGACCCGTAGACTCACACAGACACCCATAGACTCACACAGAGACCCGTAGACTCATGCAGAGACCCATAGACTCACACAGTGGAGACCCATCGACTGACACAGAGACCCATAGACTCATACAGAGAACCGTAGACTCGCACAGAGACCCGTAGACTCACACAGACACCCATAAACTCACACAGACACCCATAGACTCGCACAGAGACCCGTAGACTCACGCAGAGACACATAGACGCATACAGAGACCCGTAGACTCACGCAGAGACCCGTAGACTCATACAGAGACCCGTAGACTCACGCAGAGACCCATAGACTCACACAGAGACCCGTAGAATCACACAGAGACCCAAAGTCTCACACAGAGACCCGTAGACTCATACAGAGACCCGTAGACTCACACAGAGACCCATAGTCTCACACAGAGACCCGTAGACTCATACAGAGACCCGTAGACTCACACAGAGACCCATAGACTCACACAGAGACCCGTAGACACATACAGAGACCCGTAGACTCACGCAGAGACCCATAGACTCACACAGAGACCCATAGACTCATACAGAGACCCATAGACTCACACAGAGACCCATAGACTCACACAGAGACCCATAGACTCACACAGAGACCCATAGACTCACACAGAGACCCGTAGACTCACACAGAGAGCCGTAGACTCACACAGAGACCCGTAGACTCATACAGAGACCCGTAGACTCACACAGAGACCCATAGACTCACACAGAGACCCGTAGACTCATACAGAGACCCGTAGACTCACGCAGAGACCCATAGACTCACACAGAGACCCATAGACTCATACAGAGACCCATAGACTCATACAGAGACCCATAGACTCACACAGAGACCCATAGACTCACAGAGACCCATAGACCCACACAGAGACCCATAGACTCACGCAGAGACCCATAGACTCACACAGAGACCCGTAGAATCACACAGAGACCCAAAGTCTCACACAGAGACCCGTAGACTCATACAGAGACCCGTAGACTCACACAGAGACCCATAGTCTCACACAGAGACCCGTAGACTCATACAGAGACCCGTAGACTCACACAGAGACCCATAGACTCACAAAGAGACCCGTAGACTCATACAGAGACCCGTAGACTCACGCAGAGACCCATAGACTCATACAGAGACCCATAGACTCACACAGAGACCCATAGACTCACAGAGACCCATAGACCCACACAGAGACCCATAGACTCACGCAGAGACCCATAGACTCACACAGAGACCCGTAGAATCACACAGAGACCCAAAGTCTCACACAGAGACCCGTAGACTCATACAGAGACCCGTAGACTCACACAGAGACCCATAGTCTCACACAGAGACCCGTAGACTCATACAGAGACCCGTAGACTCACACAGAGACCCATAGACTCACAAAGAGACCCGTAGACTCATACAGAGACCCGTAGACTCACGCAGAGACCCATAGACTCACACAGAGACCCATAGACTCATACAGAGACCCATAGACTCACACAGAGACCCATAGACTCACACAGAGACCCATAGACTCACACAGAGACCCGTAGACTCACACAGAGAGCCGTAGACTCACACAGAGACCCGTAGACTCACACAGAGACCCATAGTCTCACACAGAGACCCGTAGACTCATACAGAGACCCGTAGACTCACACAGAGACCCATAGACTCACACAGAGACCCGTAGACTCATACAGAGACCCGTAGACTCACGCAGAGACCCATAGACTCACACAGAGACCCATAGACTCATACAGAGACCCATAGACTCATACAGAGACCCATAGACTCACACAGAGACCCATAGACTCACACAGAGACCCGTAGACTCACACAGAGACCCGTAGTCTCACACAGAGACCCGTAGACTCATACAGAGACCCATAGACTCATACAGAGACCCGTAGACTCACGCAGAGACCCATAGACTCACACAGAGACCCATAGACTCACACAGAGACCCGTAGACTCACACAGAGAGCCGTAGACTCACACAGAGACCTGTAGACTCGCACAGAGACCCATAGACTTACACAGAGACCCATAGACTCACACAGAGACCCGTAGACTCACACAGAGACCCATAGACTCACGCAGAGACCCATAGACTCACGCAGAGACCCATAGACTCACACAGAGACCCATAGACTCACACAGAGACCCGTAAACTCACACAGAGACACATAGACTCACACAGAGACCCATTGACACACCCAGAGACCCATAGACTCACGCAGAGACCCGTAGACTCACACAGAGACCCTTAGACTCACCCAGAGACCCATAGACTCACGCAGAGACCCATAGACTCACACAGAGACCCGTAGACTCACACAGAGACCCACAGACTCACGCAGAGACCCACAGACTCATACAGAGAGCCGTAAAGTCTTGGCAGAGGTGGGGATACCCACATTCCCCCCCACCACCACCACGTGCGCCCAACCAATCGACACGTTTAGACTGCTGGGCAGACAGCGCTGGTTGGGCTCAGGGAGACGCAGTGTCCACCTCTGGCGCGGGGGCCGGGTTGGAGGTCACGCGAGGGTTGGAGGTCACGCGAGGGTTGGAGGTCACGCGAGGGTTGGGGTCACGTGAGGGTCGGGGTCACGTGAGGGTTGGGGTCACGTGAGGGTCGGGGTCACGTGAGGGTCGGGGGTCACGTGAGGGTTGGGGTCGGTGCGGGGTGAGCGCGACGCGGTCCACTCGACGCTCGTCGCCCGCTCGTGATCCACGCAGCAGCAGCAGCCGTGGGAGTCGTGCGTGTGTGCGTTGTTGTTGTTCTTGTTGTTGTTATAGCGGGGGGAGCGGCAGTGTAGCGGTTAGCGCGCCACGCCACGAACCCCAGTTCCATTCTAGATGTGAAGCTTTCGTGACTGCAAGGATTCATACTCTTAGGTTTTTTCGGTAAAGTCACGTAGGTAAAAATTTTAAATTAATAACAGTAAAATAACCACCCCAACAAACACCGGTGACAATTATCTCAAACGGTCCTTGGCCTCCTCCCCTAGGTCGACTCGGCCTCAAATGAGCGCCTGGCGCGGTGTGTAGTAAACACCACCACCACTGGGGAGACAAAGGCGGCCGGGCGTGGTGCTGGCCACCCACCCCCTCGTGCGCCGTGCCGGCCTTCGCTAAGAGCACTTGCCCCTCCCGTCTGCTCAAGGCTACACGGGGGATCTTTGCCTGGCGTCAGAGGAATAACAACAAACCGAGCACAACAAAAAGCAGTTCACTCGGAGTGAGTTGGCCAATCCTCGATGACGAATTCAAAGTGCAGCGAAGCTCCCGGTGGCTTCCAGATGTCGGAAGAAAGGAACGTTCCAGACGGACGCAGCAGAAGCATCGCAAGCAGAAGGCGCCGAGCGATGATGATGTGGGCGGCCGTCTTTGTGCCGACGGCGTCGCCACAAAAGCCACCGCCGCCACCACGAGGGTTGCCGGAGTTGGCGTGGCGATGGTTTCATCTTCCTCGCCGACGAGATCGTCATCATCGTCATCATCGTCGTCATCGTCGTCATCGTCGTCAGCAGCAGCAGCGGCGAGGTGCCGTGCGGTTCATTCCCAGGGCAGGGGGCGAATCTCCCCACCGAGGAAACCAGCGGTGACATCCTCCACACGGTGACATCCTCCACACGGTGACATCCTCCACACGGTGACATCCTCCACGTGGTGACGTCCTCCACACGGTGACATCCTCCACACGGTGACATCCTCCACACGGTGACATCCTCCACACAGTGACATCCTCCACGTGGTGACATCCTCCACACGGTGACATCCTCCACACGGTGACATCCTCCACACGGTGACATCCTCCACACGGTGACATCCTCCACGCGGTGACATCCTCCACGTGGTGACATCCTCCACACGGTGACGTCCTCCACGTGGTGACATCCTCCACACGGTGACATCCTCCACGTGGTGACATCCTCCACGTGGTGACATCCTCCATGTGGTGACATCCTCCACACGGTGACATCCTCCACGTGGTGACATCCTCCACACGGTGACATCCTCCACGTGGTGACATCCTCCACATGGTGACGTCCTCCACATGGTGACGTCCTCCACGTGGTGACATCCTCCACGTGGTGACATCCTCCACGTGGTGACATCCTCCACGTGGTGACATCCTCCACGTGGTGACATCCTCCACACGGTGACATCCTCCACGTGGTGACATCCTCCACATGGTGACATCCTCCACATGGTGACGTCCTCCACGTGGTGACATCCTCCACGTGGTGACATCCTCCACGTGGTGACATCCTCCACATGGTGACATCCTCCGCATGGTGACATCCTCCACATGGTGACATCCTCCACGTGGTGACATCCTCCACATGGTGACATCCTCCACATGGTGACATCCTCCACACGGTGACATCCTCCACATGGTGACATCCTCCACACGGTGACATCCTCCACGTGGTGACATCCTCCACATGGTGACGTCCTCCACGTGGTGACATCCTCCACGTGGTGACATCCTCCACGTGGTGACATCCTCCACATGGTGACATCCTCCACACGGTGACATCCTCCACACGGTGACATCCTCCACGTGGTGACATCCTCCACACGGTGACATCCTCCACGTGGTGACATCCTCCACGTGGTGACATCCTCCACATGGTGACGTCCTCCACGTGGTGACATCCTCCACACGGTGACATTCTCCACGTGGTGACATCCTCCACACGGTGACGTCCTCCACGTGGTGACATCCTCCACGTGGTGACATCCTCCACGTGGTGACATCCTCCACACGGTGACATCCTCCACACGGTGACATCCTCCACACGGTGACATCCTCCACGTGGTGACATCCTCCACGTGGTGACATCCTCCACACGGTGACATCCTCCACACGGTGACATCCTCCACGTGGTGACATCCTCCACGCGGTGACATCCTCCACACGGTGACATCCTCCACACGGTGACGTCCTCCACACGGTGACGTCCTCCACACGGTGACATCCTCCACGTGGTGACATCCTCCACACGGTGACATCCTCCACACGGTGACATCCTCCACACGGTGACATCCTCCACACGGTGACATCCTCCACACGGTGACATCCTCCACACGGTGACATCCTCCACACGGTGACATCCTCCACACGGTGACATCCTCCACACGGTGACATCCTCCACACGGTGACATCCTCCACGTGGTGACATCCTCCACACGGTGACATCCTCCACGTGGTGACATCCTCCACACGGTGACATCCTCCACGTGGTGACATCCTCCACACGGTGACATCCTCCACATGGTGACATCCTCCACGTGGTGACATCCTCCACACGGTGACATCCTCCATGTGGTGACATCCTCCACGTGGTGACATCCTCCACATGGTGACATCCTCCACACGGTGACATCCTCCACGTGGTGACATCCTCCATATGGTGACATCCTCCACATGGTGACATCCTCCACATGGTGACATCCTCCACATGGTGACATCCTCCACGTGGTGACATCCTCCACACGGTGACATCCTCCACGTGGTGACATCCTCCACACGGTGACATCCTCCACGTGGTGACATCCTCCACATGGTGACATCCTCCACGTGGTGACATCCTCCACACGGTGACATCCTCCACGTGGTGACATCCTCCACACGGTGACATCCTCCACGCGGTGACATCCTCCACACGGTGAAATCCTCCACGTGGTGACATCCTCCACACGGTGACATCCTCCACGTGGTGACATCCTCCACATGGTGACATCCTCCACGTGGTGACATCCTCCACATGGTGACATCCTCCACAGCGGTGACATCCTCCACACGGTGACATCCTCCACACGGTGACATCTTTCACACGGTGACATCCTCCACACGGTGATATCCTCCACGTGGTGACATACTCCACGTGGTGACATCCTCCACACGGTGACATCCTCCACACGGTGACATCCTCCACGCGGTGACATCCTCCACACGGTGACATCCTCCACACGGTGACATCCTCCACACGGTGACATCCTCCACACGGTGACATCCTCCACGCGGTGACATCCTCCGCGAGGTGACATCCTCCACACGGTGACATCCTCCGCGTGGTGACATCCTCCACACGGTGACATCCTCCAAGCGGTGACATCCTCCACACGGTGACATCCTCCACACGGTGACATCCTCCACACGGTGACATCCTCCACACGGTGACATCCTCCACACGGTGACATCCTCCGCGTGGTGACATCCTCCGCACGGTGACATCCTCCACTCGGTGACATCCTCCACGTGGTGACGTCCTCCACATGGTGACATCCTCCACATGGTGACATCCTCCACGTGGTGACATCCTCCACGTGGTGACATCCTCCACACGGTGACATCCTCCACATGGTGACATCCTCCACGTGGTGACATCCTCCACGCGGTGACATCCTCCACATGGTCACATCCTCCACATGGTGACATCCTCCGCGTGGTGACATCCTCCACATGGTGACATCCTCCACACGGTGACATCCTCCACACGGTGACATCCTCCACGTGGTGTCATCCTCCACACGGTGACATCCTCCACACGGTGACATCCTCCACGCGGTGACATCCTCCACGTGGTGACATCCTCCACGTGGTGACATCCTCCACACGGTGACATCCTCCACACGGTGACGTCCTCCACACGGTGACATCCTCCACACGGTGACATCCTCCACGTGGTGACATCCTCCACGTGGTGACATCCTCCAGGTGGTGACATCCTCCACGTGGTGACATCCTCCACGTGGTGACATCCTCCGCACGGTGACATCCTCCGCGTGGTGACATCCTCCACACGGCGACATCCTCCACGCGGTGACATCCTCCGCGTGGTGACATCCTCCGCACGGTGACATCCTCCACACGGTGACATCCTCCACACGGTGACATCCTCCGCGTGGTGACATCCTCCGCGTGGTGACATCCTCCGCGTGGTGACATCCTCCGCACGGTGACATCCTCCACACGGTGACATCCTCCGCGTGGTGACATCCTCCACACGGTGACATCCTCCGCACGGTGACATCCTCCGCACGGTGACATCCTCCGCACGGTGACATCCTCCACACGGTGACATCCTCCGCGTGGTGACATCCTCCACACGGTGACAACCTCCACACGATGACATCCTCCACACGGTGATATCCTCCACACGGTGACATCCTCCACACGGTGACATCCTCCACACGGTGACATCCTCCACACGGTGACATCCTCCACACGGTGACATCCTCCACACGGTGACATCCTCCGCTTGGTGACATCCTCCACTCGGTGACATCCTCCGCGTGGTGACATCCTCCACTCGGTGACATCCTCCACGTGGTGACATCCTCCACGTGGTGACATCCTCCACACGGTGACATCCTCCGCGTGGTGACATCCTCCACGCGGTGACATTCTCCACGAGGTGACATCCTCCACACGGTGACATCCTCCGCGTGGTGACATCCTCCACACGGTGACATCCTCCGCGTGGTGACATCCTCCGCACGGTGACATCCTCCGCATGGTGACATCCTCCGCGTGGTGACATCCTCCGCACGGTGACATCCTCCACGCGGTGACATCCTCCACGCGGTGACATCCTCCGCACGGTGACATCCTCCGCGTGGTGACATCCTCCGCGTGGTGACATCCTCCACACGGTGACATCCTCCACACGGTGACATCCTCCACACGGTGACATCCTCCGAGTGGTGACATCCTCCGCGTGGTGACATCCTCCACACGGTGACATCCTCCGCACGGTGACATCCTCCTCACGGTGACATCCTCCACACGGTGACATCCTCCGCACGGTGACATCCTCCGCGTGGTGACATCCTCCACATGGTGACATCCTCCGCGTGGTGACATCCTCCGCACGGTGACATCCTCCGCACGGTGACATCCTCCACGCGGTGACATCCTCCGCGCGGTGACATCCTCCGCACGGTGACATCCTCCGCGTGGTGACATCCTCCGCGTGGTGACATCCTCCACGTGGTGACATCCTCCGCACGGTGACATCCTCCGCGTGGTGACATCCTCCACACGGTGACATCCTCCACGCGGTGACATCCTCCACACGGTGACATCCTCCGCGTGGTGACATCCTCCGCGTGGTGACATCCTCCGCATGGTGACATCCTCCGCGTGGTGACATCCTCCACACGGTGACATCCTCCACGCGGTGACATCCTCCACGCGGTGACATCCTCCACACGGTGACATCCTCCACACGGTGACATCCTCCACACGGTGACATCCTCCATGCGGTGACATCCTCCGCGAGGTGACATCCTCCACACGGTGACATCCTCCGCGTGGTGACATCCTCCACACGGTGACATCCTCCACGCGGTGACATCCTCCACACGGTGACATCCTCCAAACGGTGACATCCTCCACACGGTGACATCCTCCGCGTGGTGACATCCTCCGCACGATGACATCCTCCACTCGGTGACATCCTCCACGTGGTGACGTCCTCCACATGGTGACATCCTCCACATGGTGACATCCTCCACGTTGTGACATCCTCCACGTGGTGACATCCTCCACACGGTGACATCCTCCACATGGTGACATCCTCCACGTGGTGACATCCTCCACGCGGTGACATCCTCCACATGGTGACATCCTCCACATGGTGACATCCTCCGTGTGGTGACATCCTCCACATGGTGACATCCTCCACACGGTGACATCCTCCACACGGTGACATCCTCCACGTGGTGACATCCTCCACACGGTGACATCCTCCACACGGTGACATCCTCCACACGGTGACATCCTCCATGTGGTGACATCCTCCACGTGGTGACATCCTCCACACGGTGACATCCTCCACACGGTGACGTCCTCCACACGGTGACATCCTCCACACGGTGACATCCTCCACGTGGTGACATCCTCCACGTGGTGACATCCTCCACGTGGTGACATCCTCCACGTGGTGACATCCTCCACATGGTGACATCCTCCGCACGGTGACATCCTCCGCGTGGTGACATCCTCCGAGTGGTGACATCCTCCGCACGGTGACATCCTCCACACGGTGACATCCTCCGCGTGGTGACATCCTCCACACGGTGACATCCTCCGCACGGTGACATCCTCCGCACGGTGACATCCTCCGCGTGGTGACATCCTCCACACGGTGACATCCTCCACACGGTGACATCCTCCACACGGTGATATCCTCCACACGGTGACATCCTCCACACGGTGACATCCTCCACACGGTGACATCCTCCACACGGTGACATCCTCCACGCAGTGACATCCTCCACACGGTGACATCCTCCGCTTGGTGACATCCTCCACTCGGTGACATCCTCCGCGTGGTGACATCCTCCACGTGGTGACATCCTCCACACGGTGACATCCTCCGCGTGGTGACATCCTCCACGCGGTGACATCCTCCACGAGGTGACATCCTCCACACGGTGACATCCTCCGCGTGGTGACATCCTCCGCACGGTGACATCCTCCACGAGGTGACATCCTCCGCGTGGTGACATCCTCCGCACGGTGACATCCTCCGCATGGTGACATCCTCCGCGTGGTGACATCCTCCGCACGGTGACATCCTCCACACGGTGACATCCTCCACGCGGTGACATCCTCCACGCGGTGACATCCTCCACGCGGTGACATCCTCCACACGGTGACATCCTCCACACGGTGACATCCTCCACACGGTGACATCCTCCACGCGGTGACATCCTCCACACGGTGACATCCTCCACGCGGTGACATCCTCCACGCGGTGACATCCTCCACGCGGTGACATCCTCCACGCGGTGACATCCTCCACACGGTGACATCCTCCACACGGTGACATCCTCCACACGGTGACATCCTCCGAGTGGTGACATCCTCCGCGTGGTGACATCCTCCACACGGTGACATCCTCCGCACGGTGACATCCTCCCCACGGTGACATCCTCCTCACGGTGACATCCTCCACACGGTGACATCCTCCGCACGGTGACATCCTCCGCGTGGTGACATCCTCCACACGGTGACATCCTCCGCGTGGTGACATCCTCCGCACGGTGACATCCTCCACGCGGTGACATCCTCCGCGTGGTGACATCCTCCGCGCGGTGACATCCTCCGCGCGGTGACATCCTCCGCGTGGTGACATCCTCCGCGCGGTGACATCCTCCGCGTGGTGACATCCTCCGCGTGGTGACATCCTCCACGTGGTGACATCCTCTGCACGGTGACATCCTCTGCACGGTGACATCCTCCGCGTGGTGACATCCTCCACATGGTGACATCCTCCACGCGGTGACATCCTCCACACGGTGACATCCTCCACGCGGTGACATCCTCCACACGGTGACATTCTCCGCGTGGTGACATCCTCCGCGTGGTGACATCCTCCGCGTGGTGACATCCTCCGCGTGGTGACATCCTCCGCACGGTGATATCTTCCGCGTGGTGACATCCTCCGCGTGGTGACATCCTCCGCGTGGTGACATCCTCCGCGCGATGACATCCTCCGCGCGGTGACATCCTCCGCGCGGTGACATCCTCCATGCGGTGACATCCTCCGCGTGGTGACATCCTCCACACGGTGACGTCCTCCACACGGTGACATCCTCCACACGGTGACATCCTCCACGTGGTGACATCCTCCACGTGGTGACATCCTCCAGGTGGTGACATCCTCCACGTGGTGACATCCTCCACATGGTGACATCCTCCGCACGGTGACATCCTCCGCGTGGTGACATCCTCCACACGGCGACATCCTCCACGCGGTGACATCCTCCGCGTGGTGACATCCTCCGCACGGTGACATCCTCCACACGGTGACATCCTCCACACGGTGACATCCTCCGCGTGGTGACATCCTCCGCGTGGTGACATCCTCCGCGTGGTGACATCCTCCGCACGGTGACATCCTCCACACGGTGACATCCTCCGCGTGGTGACATCCTCCACACGGTGACATCCTCCGCACGGTGACATCCTCCGCACGGTGACATCCTCCACACGGTGACATCCTCCGCGTGGTGACATCCTCCACACGGTGACAACCTCCACACGATGACATCCTCCACACGGTGACATCCTCCACACGGTGACATCCTCCACACGGTGACATCCTCCACACGGTGACATCCTCCACACGGTGACATCCTCCACACGGTGACATCCTCCACACGGTGACATCCTCCGCTTGGTGACATCCTCCACTCGGTGACATCCTCCGCGTGGTGACATCCTCCACTCGGTGACATCCTCCACGTGGTGACATCCTCCACGTGGTGACATCCTCCACACGGTGACATCCTCCGCGTGGTGACATCCTCCACGCGGTGACATTCTCCACGAGGTGACATCCTCCACACGGTGACATCCTCCGCGTGGTGACATCCTCCACACGGTGACATCCTCCGCGCGGTGACATCCTCCGCACGGTGACATCCTCCGCATGGTGACATCCTCCGCGTGGTGACATCCTCCGCACGGTGACATCCTCCACGCGGTGACATCCTCCACGCGGTGACATCCTCCGCACGGTGACATCCTCCGCGTGGTGACATCCTCCGCGTGGTGACATCCTCCACACGGTGACATCCTCCACACGGTGACATCCTCCACACGGTGACATCCTCCGAGTGGTGACATCCTCCGCGTGGTGACATCCTCCACACGGTGACATCCTCCGCACGGTGACATCCTCCTCACGGTGACATCCTCCACACGGTGACATCCTCCGCACGGTGACATCCTCCGCGTGGTGACATCCTCCACATGGTGACATCCTCCGCGTGGTGACATCCTCCGCACGGTGACATCCTCCGCACGGTGACATCCTCCACGCGGTGACATCCTCCGCGCGGTGACATCCTCCGCACGGTGACATCCTCCGCGTGGTGACATCCTCCGCGTGGTGACATCCTCCACGTGGTGACATCCTCCGCACGGTGACATCCTCCGCGTGGTGACATCCTCCACACGGTGACATCCTCCACGCGGTGACATCCTCCACACGGTGACATCCTCCGCGTGGTGACATCCTCCGCGTGGTGACATCCTCCGCATGGTGACATCCTCCGCGTGGTGACATCCTCCACACGGTGACATCCTCCACGCGGTGACATCCTCCACGCGGTGACATCCTCCACACGGTGACATCCTCCACACGGTGACATCCTCCGCGTGGTGACATCCTCCATGCGGTGACATCCTCCGCGAGGTGACATCCTCCACACGGTGACATCCTCCGCGTGGTGACATCCTCCACACGGTGACATCCTCCACGCGGTGACATCCTCCACACGGTGACATCCTCCAAACGGTGACATCCTCCACACGGTGACATCCTCCGCGTGGTGACATCCTCCGCACGATGACATCCTCCACTCGGTGACATCCTCCACGTGGTGACGTCCTCCACATGGTGACATCCTCCACATGGTGACATCCTCCACGTTGTGACATCCTCCACGTGGTGACATCCTCCACACGGTGACATCCTCCACATGGTGACATCCTCCACGTGGTGACATCCTCCACGCGGTGACATCCTCCACATGGTGACATCCTCCACATGGTGACATCCTCCGCGTGGTGACATCCTCCACATGGTGACATCCTCCCACAGGTGACATCCTCCCCACACGGGGGGTGACATCCTCCACGTGGTGACATCCTCCACACGGTGACAATCCTCCACACGGTGACATCCTCCACACGGTGACATCCTCCATGTGGTGACATCCTCCACGTGGTGACATCCTCCACACGGTGACATCCTCCACACGGTGACGTCCTCCACACGGTGACATCCTCCACACGGTGACATCCTCCACGTGGTGACATCCTCCACGTGGTGACATCCTCCACGTGGTGACATCCTCCACGTGGTGACATCCTCCACATGGTGACATCCTCCGCACTGTGACATCCTCCGCGTGGTGACATCCTCCGCGTGGTGACATCCTCCGCACGGTGACATCCTCCGCACGGTGACATCCTCCGCGTGGTGACATCCTCCACACGGTGAACATCCTCCGCACGGTGACATCCTCCGCACGGTGACATCCTCCGCGTGGTGGACATCCTCCACACTGTGACATCCTCCACACGGTGACATCCTCCACACGGTGATATCCTCCACACGGTGACATCCTCCACACGGTGACATCCTCCACACGTGACATCCTCCACACGGTGACATCCTCCACGCAGTGACATCCTCCACACGGTGACATCCTCCGCTTGGTGACATCCTCCACTCGGTGACATCCTCCGCGTGGTGACATCCTCCACTCGGTGACATCCTCCACGTGGTGACATCCTCCACGTGGTGACATCCTCCACGAGGTGACATCCTCCACACGGTGACATCCTCCGCGTGGTGACATCCTCCGCACGGTGACATCCTCCACGAGGTGACATCCTCCACACGGTGACATCCTCCGCGTGGTGACATCCTCCGCACGGTGACATCCTCCGCATGGTGACATCCTCCGCGTGGTGACATCCTCCGCACGGTGACATCCTCCACACGGTGACATCCTCCACGCGGTGACATCCTCCACGCGGTGACATCCTCCACGCGGTGACATCCTCCACGCGGTGACATCCTCCACACGGTGACATCCTCCACACGGTGACATCCTCCGAGTGGTGACATCCTCCGCGTGGTGACATCCTCCACACGGTGACATCCTCCGCACGGTGACATCCTCCCCACTGTGACATCCTCCTCACGGTGACATCCTCCACACTGTGACATCCTCCGCACGGTGACATCCTCCGCGTGGTGACATCCTCCACACGGTGACATCCATCCGCAGTGGTGACATCCTCCGCACGGTGACATCCTCCACGGCGGTGGACATCCTCCGCGTGGTGACATCCTCCGCGCGGTGACATCCTCCGCGCGGTGACATCCTCCGCGCGGTGACATCCTCCGCGCGGTGACATACCTCCGCGTGGTGACATCCCCGCGTGGTGACATCCTCCACGTGGTGACATCCTCTGCACGGTGACATCCTCTGCACGGTGACATCCTCCGTGTGGTGACATCCTCCACACGGTGACATCCTCCACGCGGTGACATCCTCCACACGGGGACATCCTCCACGCGGTGACATCCTCCACACGGTGACATCCTCCGCGTGGTGACATCCTCCGCGTGGTGACATCCTCCGCGTGGTGACATCCTCCGCGTGGTGACATCCTCCGCACGGTGATATCTTCCGCGTGGTGACATCCTCCGCGTGGTGACATCCTCCGCGTGGTGACATCCTCCGCGCGATGACATCCTCCGCGTGGTGACATCCTCCGCGCGTGACATCCTCCATGCGGTGACATCCTCCGCGTGGTGACATCCTCCACACGGTGACATCCTCCACACGGTGACATCCTCCGCGTGGTGACATCCTCCACACGGTGACATCCTCCGCACGGTGACATCCTCCGCACGTGACATCCTCCACACGGTGACATCCTCCACACGGTGACATCCTCCGCGTGGTGACATCCTCCACACGGTGACATCCTCCACGCGGTGACATCCTCCGCGCGGTGACATCCTCCGCACGGTGACATCCTCCACACGGTGACATCCTCCACACGGTGACATCCTCCGCGTGGTGACATCCTCCGCGTGGTGACATCCGCCGCACGGTGACATCCTCCACACGGTGACATCCTCCGCGTGGTGACATCCTCCACACGGTGACATCCTCCGCACGGTGACATCCTCCGCACGGTGACATCCTCCACACGGTGACATCCTCCGCGTGGTGACATCCTCCACACGGTGACATCCTCCACACGGTGACATCCTCCACGTGGTGACATCCTCTGCACGGTGACATCCTCTGCACGGTGACATCCTCCACGAGGTGACATCCTCCACACGGTGACATCCTCCGCGTGGTGACATCCTCCGCACGGTGACATCCTCCGCATGGTGACATCCTCCGCGTGGTGACATCCTCAGCGTGGTGACATCCTCCACACGGTGACATCCTCCACACGGTGACATCCTCCACACAGTGACATCCTCTGCGTGGTGACATCCTCCGCGTGGTGACATCCTCCGCACGGTGACATCCTCCCCACGGTGACATCCTCCCCACGGTGACATCCTCCTCACGGTGACATCCTCCACACGGGACATCCTCCTCACGGTGACATCCTCCGCGGGTGACATCCTCCACACGGTGACATCCTCCGCGTGGTGACATCCTCCGCATGGTGATATCCTCCACGCGGTGACATCCTCCACGCGGTGACATCCTCCACGCGGTGACATCCTCCACAACGGTGACATCCTCCACACGGTGACATCCTCCACACGGTGACATCCTCCACGCGGTGACATCCTCCACACGGTGACATCCTCCACACTGTGACATCCTCCACGCGGTGACATCCTCCGCCGGTGACATCCTCCACACGGTGACATCCTCCACACGGTGACATCCTCCACACGGTGACATCCTCCACATCGGTGACATCCTCCACGCGGTGACATCCTCCGCACGGTGACATCCTCCCGCGAGGTGCCCGTGTCGCGGGATGCCGATGGGCTGAGTCAGCCACCCCACCCCCACCCACTCCCCTACCCACCCTGCCAGCCGGGATTGACCTCGCAGACCTCTCGCTGGGCCACGTGGCCAAATAATAATTTGTAAACATAACAAGTGTCCAGTTTCTCTCCTACAGCGTGGGGGGGGCGATGTTGCTGCTGCTGCTGTGGTCCGGCCTAGGGGGGGGCTCCCCCAGTGGCAGCTGTCCCTGCGTGGCGCAAGGCTCGCCATCACGCAGGAGGGAGATGCTGCTGATGCTGATGCTGCTGCTAATGCTGCTGCTGATGCTGCTGCTGATGCTGCTGATGCTGCTGCTGATGCTGCTGCTGATGCTGCTGCAGCTGCTGCTGCTGCTGCCCAAAGTGCAACCAGGAGCCTCGCCAACGGTGGCACCATCAACACCGACCCACAGGCCGCCCGCTGGGTGAGGTCTCCCCACCGCCCCACCCCCACCCCCCCACCCACCCCCCACTCCACTCCACCCACAATCAGCTGATCCTCCTCCTCACAGCCAGGAGGAGCCGCTTCTGATTCTCTCCGAGCCCCCCCCACCCCCCACCCCCCACCACTGTCGCTCAATAGAAACGCGGGGAGCGGGGGGGGGCTCCGTTGACACTTGCGCGGGCCGCGGGTTTATGGGCAAGTCACGCCGCGGGAGAGTCAAGGCCGGTTCGGGTGTCGCTCGCCGGATTCGCTCCGGTCACTCGCTCACCGGATTCTCTACGGCAACTCACCTCGCTCACCGGAATCTCTCCGGCAACTCGCTCACCGGATTCGCTCCGGCCACTCGCTCACCGGATTCGCTACAGCTCCTGGTCATCTGCATCACTATGACCACGGCTACTTGCCACCAGCGTGCGGAGAGACAGGAGGAGGATTTCTCCACGACTCTGTGGCTCGCAGCTGATGACGCTGCCGCCGGCTGTCATCGTCGTCGTCGTCGTGATTACCGGTGAAACGCTGCAGCGGGTTTCACTCTGCGACGCACAGCGGCAAGGCGAGAGCTGAACTAGCTACAATTGGCCACGCTTTGGTCACGTGACAAACCCCGTTCTCATTGGCCGTGTTGGGAGGTGGC
>NC_083835.1:9131010-9293393 GCF_015708825.2 Lethenteron reissneri
GCGGCGGGGCGCTGGCGCTGCTCAAGCGGCGGTACCGGAGGGACCTGCTCAGGAAGCTGCACGCGGCGGTGGCCGCCGCGGCCAACGACGGCGGCGGCCGCGGCGGGGACCCCCGGGATGTCGCCGGCCGCTTCTGGGGCGGCCTCACCGTCAGGGACGCGCTCGCCGGCGTCGCCGCCGCCTGGCGGTCGCTGCGGAGCGACGCCCTTCAGCGCTGCTGGCAGGCGCTGTGGCCAGAGGGGTTCCGTGCGCCTCCGGTTCCGCCCAGTGCCGCCACCGCCACCGCATCGGAGGTACAGGGGGGCGGAGACGGCGGAGACGGTGGAGGAGGAGATGACGGAGATGTTAGAGATGACGGGGGAGACGACTACGACGGAGATGATGATGAAGACGACGACGAAGATGATGACGAAGATGTTAGAGACGACAAAGACGACGGAGAAGATGGAGGTGTTAGAGACGACGCAGGAGGAGACAACGATGGAGGTGTTAGAGACGACAAAGACGACGGCAGGAGGTGTTAGAGACGACGCAGGATTGGACGACTACGATGGAGACCGGTCGCAGGCTGCGGACCTCGCGCGCTCGGCCCTCGAATGCCTGGAGCTCCTCCGCGCCGTGCCGGGCTGCGGCGGCGCCAGCCTCGAGGACGTCACCGATTGGCTCTCGTCGAGGGACTCGGCGGACCCCGCGTGGCACGGGCGGACCGACGACGACGACGACGAGGAGGGTGATGATGATGAGGAGCTGACCGACGGAGGCCACGGAGGCCACGGAGGCGAGGGAGGCGAGGGAGGCCACGGAGGCCCGTCGATGGCGTGGCGGCGCGTGGCGGCCACGCGGGCATGCGACACCCTCCTCGACTACCTGGACAAGGATCCGCTGCCCGAGTTGGAGCAGAGGAAGCTCCTTCTGCAGATCATGCGGAGCGAGATTCAGCAGACGCCCAACACCGCCAACGGCGTTTAGCCACGACGGGGGCCCCGGCGGGTCGTAGGTCGGAGATGGCTGAGCTGGGCCCGAGACGAGGCTCGAAAGAAAGCTGCCTCTGGTGTGGAGCAATCAGTCTCAAAGGCAATGCATCATCATATATTACCAGAGCATGTGTGTAGTGTATAGTGTATAGTGTAGTATATAGTGTAGTGTATAGCGTAGTGTATAGCATAGTGTATAGTGTAGTGTATAGTGTAGTGTATAGTGTAGTGTATAATGTGGTGTATGGTGTAGTGTGTAGTGTAGTGTATAGTGTAGTGTATAGTGTAGTGTATAGCGTAGTGTATAGTGTAGTGTATAGCGTAGTGTATAGTGTAGTGTATAGTGTAGTATATAGTGTAGTGTATTGTGTAGTGTAGTATATAGTGTAGTGTATAGTGTAGTATAGTAGTGTAGTGTATTGTATTGTGTAGTGTATAGTGTAGTGTATAATGTAGTGTATAGTAGTGTAAATTGTAGTGTATAGTAGTGTAGTGTGTTGTGTATAGTGTAGTAGTGGAGTGTTTTTTTCATAATCAACGTTTTTGGGTTAGATCGCGTTACTTATAAATGTGTCGTAACCCTCCACCACCCGACACGGCCAATCAGCAAAAACGTGTCACGTTGACGAAAGACAAATAGTTCACTGCTTTAGCCCACCTGTGTGTTGAAGAGTGAAACCACAACATTTACAGTTTTTGAGTTGTACGAATGGCCCAGTTCCGAGCCAGCGAATCTTCCGATACTTCACGTGGCCGCGAGGTGCAACGTGGCCTGGCACAGGCGTCCCGGTCCCATCGCAGGAGGGAACCCTGAATGGCAATGAAACCCTTTAATCACCGATGTCCAGTTAGGGGCCGTCCATAAATGACGTCACGCAATTTTGGCGGATTTTTGACCCCCCCTCTCCCCCCCTCGTCACACGGCGTCACAAAAAGTCAGACCCCTCTCAAGTATTACGTCACAAAGCTCTGCCCCCCCCCTCCCCAAAACCATATTTCCATTTTGAAAATAAAACATGCTTCAAATCGCTTTAAACTATTGTCATTGTAGTGCGTATTTAATGTGGCGCTGCACTCTGATGTTGTAGGAGAAAACATTTATTGAAAAGGAGGCGTTGGAAAGCTGAAATTTAGCATAAAATTCACTTGAAAAAATCATCGTCTAACTAAAACTGCAGATGTTCAGAATATTATATTGAAATTATCTTAAAATGTATCACATATTAAAAGTAATTTTAACTATAAAAAAATAATTGAAACTTTGTAGTAGAACGATTCAAAATGGAGAGTACAATTATAACAATCGCATATTCATTCCACAGAATGAAAAGCCCTGGTAGAATCATTAGAATAAAAATGTTTCATAACAATCATTCTTTTTTTTAAAACTAAATTTATGCTTCTCCATTCTCCCATAGAGAAGCAAAATGCTCCTTCATGGAATTAATAGTGAGAGGCATGGATCTCTTCATCCTGTGGAATGGATATTCCATTCAGATCAAGCTCTTCTTCATCTATACACTCTGCACTCTTTCCATTTTCTTCGTTCGCGATCACAACCATTAGTTCAAGTTGCCGACTCTGTGTGGACTGATGCGTTTGGACGGAATAAGAATTGATTCCTGCTTGTTTCGATTTAAGGCTTTCGTGACTGCAGGGATTTATTTTCTTGTTTTTTTTTTCGGTAAAGTCACGTAGAAGGGAAGTAATAAGATAATAAAAATGAAACATAATAAAATAATATAATAACATAAAATAAAATAATAAAATAATATAATAAAATAAAATTATTTTATTATGTTTTATTTTTATTATTTTATTACTTCCCTTCTACGTGACTTTACCGAAAAATCCAAGAAGATGAATTCCTTCTTGTGTGTCACATTTCTTGCAAATCCTATCCAAATTCTTTTGTCAAGGCGCTCTTCCCCCCTCCAACCCAGCTTAAATATACGCTGCCAAGCTTGGTGGTGCCCATTCAGACGCTGTCTTTCCGACAGACCTGTTCTTCACCTGAGGACGGCTGCTTGCGTTGTGGCCGAAACCTCGTGAGAATTATTTTATTATGTTTTATTTTTATAATTTTATTATTTCCCTTCTACGTGACTTTACCGAAAGAACCAAGAAGATGAATCCTATCCACTTTCAAACTTTGTGGTGCTGCAAACAGAGATGGGAATTTATGAGATGCTTCGTCTGTTGTCCGTTCTGGAATTTTAAGACCTCCGCTTGTTTGAACGACTGGTAAAGGAGGAGGAAAACATATGTCTGTTACCAGACTAAAATAAGTAATATTTAAAAAGACTTTTTAAAAACACGCTTTAATTAAATGTACCGTACGAGTAATGGCAGAACTCCACGACTACAGGAAGTGGCCCCGAAGTTTGCCACAACGTAAGGGGCCGTGGTGATGTACAGCCAACGTCAGTTGAGCGTGGACAATTAGACCCAAGCCGAAACATAACGTATAAAAAAGAATGTTTAAATTTTTTATTTTTATTTTTTTATGATAGAATATAGTATTGTCATCAGTATGACATAAGTGTACCAAGTTTGCAGTCGATACCACATTGGGAAGTGGGTTAAAATTTAGTTGCAATATTTGAGGATACGACAACAACAACAACGACAGCAACAACAACAGACAGAGTGAGTTAAATAAAAGCGTGTAATAATAGGAGCTTCTTGGTTGCAAACAGCATTTGTTGTCGGTGCATTTTACAATATGTGTCAAGTATTGGCTTGTTCGTACGTGGGCGCCGTATCATTTCTGATCTCTGGACAAGAGGTTTTGTTCCTGAAGCTCAGACTCTGTCGGAAAATTATTGACAATCAACTGTGACCAAATTTCGGCTAGTGTTTCCTGCAAACTTAAAATTCTTCTTCTCTAAATCATCGTCGATGGTAATGCCTCTTTCGTTCAAATGGCTACCGTAGTGGTCACGTGGTAATATCAATTACTGGCAAATGAGGTTCCAATGGTGTAAATGCTTACCCCGAGCTCTCATACTCTGATGGTGCATTGTATTTGAGTTGTGCGCCTTTTGGCGTCATCTGGTCCAACCCATGTGAGACTAGGCTCTAAAGAAAGCTGTCTCGGGTGTGGACCAATCAACTTCAAGAACAGTGCATACATTATCAGAGTTATGTTTTTTGTTTGCATTATGACTGCAGGTATTGTGGTTTATGCAAACATGACTCCTTGTAAAAAAGGTGTCAGTTTTGTTGCCAGATAGTAAAAAAACAATTATAATATCAATCCTGTCAGACAATTATCGACGATCAAATGTGACCAAATTTCGGCGAGAGTGTTTCCTGCAAACTTTAAATTATTCTCTAAATCAGCGTCGATGGTAATGCCTCTTTCGTTCAAATGACTGCCGTAGTGGTCACGTGGTAATATCAATCCAGTAAGTTCCTTACTGAGTGGCGCCATTTTTAAATCCTTTATATTAAGTTCATTTGCTTGCTTACGACCGTGCAAATCTTTCGGTCGTTTTTTAACCCACTTCCCGTGATACAATCGAGCTAACATTTTCCACACAGACTCGTTGTGCGTGACAATTAATGTTCGTGAAATTTTTTTTCAAAAATGTTACACTTTTTAGGACAAAACTATTATATTTAATTACCAATTGCTTAATGCTGGCATGCAATCATTTGACCCATAGGTGGCAGGCATCTCAAGCCAGAGGACGAGAGGACTCTAGCTGCCGACGCATATAAAGGATTTATAGTGAAAAACTTTGTTTTTACGGGTTATACTTGTTCTCGACCCTATTCTTCCTGGAGCGTTGGTAGCGAGAAATAAAGCGTCGAAATCGCGCTGAAGAAAGCGGTGGGCTGCAACCTTCATCACTTTGTGGTATCTCGGGTTCTCGTCCGGGCCAACATCAACTGTCGACACTAAAATTGGTTTGACCAATCGATCAATACCACTCCCTGTAATGACGTCAAACTCCTCGAGAGTAAGCAACTTTTCGAAATCAAATCCATGGCTGAAGGCTGTTGATGACGAGTGCTTTCCAGATCTGATTGCTATGTAGTTCCGTTCCTGAATAACCAACAGATTCTCGGTTTCCTCGACCATTAGACTGAATTTTGATTCCGGCATAGACCGAAGGGGTTAGCTTGTGTCCGGTATAAAATAAATGAAATCACGACGTTTCGGGCGCAACACAAGCGTCCGTCATCAGGTGGGACAAGCACAGCAAGAAACAATTGCTGAAGTGGGCAAAAGGGCTGCTGTAACAAGAGGTTATACTGGTTACACCAGCCCACAGGGGATTATTGTGTCCGTCGTGCAGGGAGGGGCTGGGTGGGGAGGGGCTGGGTGGGGGGTGGGAGGGGTGGGTCTGGGTGGGGAGGGGCTGGTCACCCCGTGGTGCCCTTATAAAACTCAACGTTTCACCTACTCACGCCGGCTTGTGCCCGCCCTCACAGTCGGAATACACCACGCCGCCGTTGACCCTGGCCATTGACCGAGCAATCCGACGTTCCTACCAGCTCCCTCTGCAGGAATGTGTTATAGACCCTACCAATAGCCTGGCTACTAAAACCAACACAATCATCACTCATTCGACTTCCATAATCGAACCCACCAAACAGCTCTCTCTCTATTTCGATTTAAAGATTTCCTGACTGCAGGGATTCATCTTCTTGGTTCTTTCGGTAAAAAATAATATAATTGTATTATGTTTTATTTTTATTATTTTATTATTTCCATTCTACGTGACTTTACCGAAAGAACCATTGCTACAACTCGGTGGGCTCTCATGAAATTGTCTTTTCCGAGACCAAGGTTCTCTGCAAACCTCCTGGCTACCATCAAAGGTTTGTACACGAAGCCATACAAATATACAAACACAGACATAATTTCAACCGTGATGATGGTTACAAACTGAGTAATCATTGGAAAGATGTGATCAACCATGCAAAAAAGATTTAACTGCACTTATTTGGCCAATCTTATTTGACAGACAACTATTACAGGTTTACCATGTTCAGTTGTTTTCTCCTTGTCACAGGTTGAGTCACAAACCGTACCTCTCCATAACAAAGGCTCACCCTCTTAAGCCTCACCTTACCATATTAATAAAAAGTGTGCCGTACTTGGCCCTTCCCCCCTCTCCAACCATTATAGAAACGGAGTGGTAGCTCCTGCAATCTCTCATTTCACTTGATACGGCTGTCGTGGCTGTGACGGTTCCACCTGAAGACGGAAGCTTGTGTTGCCTCCGAAACGTCGTGATTTTTATTTTATTTTACTTTTATTAATTTTAATGTTTTTTTAACTACGTGACTTTACCGAAAAAACCTAAGAATATGAACCAAGAAGAAGCTCTTTCTCTCTAAAACCTTCGGCTAGGCCACCCAGATTTGACGGCCTTTCAAAAATCCATAAAGAGGGAACTCCACTCCGTCCTATCGTCTCCACCATCAACTCGCCCACTTGGTTGCACTAGTCAAGGGCATGTCCTCACCGCCCCCGGGGGATTTGCTTGTCGGTTTCGATGTAGTCTCCCTCTTCACCAAGGTAGCCGGCCCTGATGCTATTGCAATCATTGAAGACCTGCTCCTACAGGGCCTGAATCCTGATGTTCCGTCGTTGGTAAGGCACTGACGTCACAAAGCTCTGCCCCCCCCCCCCCAAAAAAAAACATATTTACATTTTGAAAATAAAGCATGCTTCGATTTTGGACGATTTTTGACCCCCCCCCCCCCCCCATCGTCACACGGCGTCACAAAAAGTCAAACCCCCCTCAAATATGACGTCACAAAGCTCTGCCCCTCCCCCCCCCCAAAATATAAAACACGATTCAAATCGCTTTAAACTATTGTCATTTTCTTGGTTCTTTCGGTAAAGTCACGTAGAAGGGAAGTAATAAAATAATAAAAATAAAACATAATAAAATTATTCTCACGACGTTTCGGCCACAACGCAACCTGGTTTTCACCTGAGGACGGCTGCTTGCGTTGTGGCCGAAACGTCGTGAGAATTATTTGTTATGTTTTATTTTTATTATTTTATTATTTCCATTCTACGTGACTACCGAAAGAACCAAGAAGATGAATCCCTGCAGTCACGAAAGCTTTAAATCGAAACTATTGTCATTGTAGTGCATATTTAATGTGGCGCTGCTGCACTCTGATGTTGTAGGAGAAAAATGTATTAAAAAGTCTATTTAATTAAGTAGAACGTGTTGTCTATGTTTATATTTAAAGTTGCGCATTTTTATGGGATGTCACATTCTCGTCACACATCGTCACAAATGTCTGACCCCCCTGGGTGCGTGACGTCATTTATGGACGGCCCTAAACTGTTACAAGACGCAGCCCTCCACGTTATGGTGGCAACTTTTTTTTTTAAACTTTGACGCTAAAAACTTTAGCCACGGCCACTGTACGAACCTCTTTTGGTCGTCTCGATGTATTCACACGATATATCGTAGTATCGTCACATCGCACGATATATCGTAGTATCGTCACATCGCACGATATATCGTAGTATCGTCACATCACACGATATATCGTAGTATCGTCATGTCACACGATATATCGTAGTATCGTCACATCACACGATATATCGTAGTATCGTCACGTCACACGCTATATCGTAGTATCGTCACATCGCACGATATATCGTAGTATCGTCACATCGCACGATATATCGTAGTATCGTCACATCGCACGATATATCGTAGTATCGTCACATCGCACGATATATCGTAGTATCGTCACATCGCACGATATATCGTAGTATCGTCACATCACACGATATATCGTAATATCGTCACGTTGCACGATATATCGTAGTATCGTCACATCGCACGATATATCGTAGTATTGTCACATCGCACGATATATCGTAGCATCGTCACATCGCACGATATATCGTAGTATCGTCACATCACACGATATATCGTAATATCGTCACGTTGCACGATATATCGTAGTATCGTCACATCGCACGATATATCGTAGTATCGTCACATTGCACGATATATCGTAGTATCGTCACATCGCACGATATATCGTAGTATCGTCACATCGCACGATATATCGTGGTATCGTCATGTCGCACGATATATCGTAGTATCGTCATGTCGCACGATATATCGTAGTATCGTCATGTCGCACGATATATCGTAGTATCGACATATCGCAGATGTATCGTACGATATATATCGTGATGCGCCGATATATATCGTAGTATCGCGATAATCGTCAGCTCGACACGAGGACCCGGATCCACGAGGATCCGGTTCCCTCCCCCCTCCCCCCTCCTCCTCCTGGGAGACTTGAAACAACAAAACTCGTGCAGACGCAGCGAGGCCGCAGAGCGACGAGGTCGTGGTGAGGAGTGCGGAGACGTGGTGAGGAGGTGGTGGTGGTGAGGAGTGAGGAGACGTGGTGGTGAGGAGTGCGGAGACGTGGTGAGGAGGTGGTGAGGAGGTGGTGAGGTGGTGGTGGTGGTGACGTGGTGGTGGTGGTGGTGGTGAGGTGAGTGAGGTGAGTGAGGTGGTGAGGAGTGCGGAGACGTGGTGAGGAGGTGGTGAGGAGGAGGTGGTGGTGGTGGTGAGGAGTGAGGAGACGTGGTGGTGAGGAGTGCGGAGACGTGGTGAGGAGGTGGTGAGGAGGTGGTGAGGTGGTGGTGGTGGTGACGTGGTGGTGGTGGTGGTGAGGTGAGTGAGGTGGTGAGGAGTGCGGAGACGTGGTGAGGAGGTGTGGTGAGGAGGTGTGGTGAGGTGAGGAGGTGGTGAGGTGTGAGGTGAGTGAGGTGAGTGAGGTGGTGAGGTGGTGAGGTGGTGAGGAGTGAGGAGACGTGGTGAGGTGGTGAGGAGTGAGGTGGTGGTGAGGAGTGAGGAGACGTGGTGAGGAGGTGGTGAGGAGGTGGTGAGGTGAGTGAGGTGGTGAGGAGTGAGGTGGTGGTGAGGAGTGAGGAGACGTGGTGAGGAGGAGGAGGTGGTGGTGGTGAGGAGGAGGAGGTGAGGAGTGAGACGAAGTGAAGAGAGCGGCGTGGGGCACAGAGAGACCCGTGGTGGAGTTGGAGTTGTTGGTGGTGTTGGTTGTGTTGGTGTCGGTGGTAGAGTTGTTGGTGGTGGAGTTGTTGGTGGTGTTGGGGCGAAGATTGAAAGAGGAACGAGGTGGAGAAGACGACGAGGACGACGACGAGGAGGAGGAGGGGGGAGGAGGAGGTCATCGTGCTACCATGGTCACCCATGTCCACCTCCTCCCGGCCGTCTCGCTTCTCCTCGCGGTGCTCGCCGTCGAGAGCTCCGTCAACATCTTCATGAGCGAAGACGAGGTGAAGAAGCTGCTGGGTGAGTCGCCGCATCCACCTCATCATCCACCTCATCATCCACCTCATCATCTCCATCATCGTCGTCGTCTTCACCAGGCCCGCATCGGTCCCCGCTATTCGCGCCGCGACGTAGGCCGCTATCGAGACCACGGCGCTCGGATAGCGCCTCGTGCCGGGCAGGGCGCGCCTCGGCCGGTAGGGGCCGGCACGCCGAGCCGGGGTCTCTCTCTGTGTGCGCGTGTGTGTGTGTGTACGTCTACGCGATTACGTGTCTATGGTTGTGTTTGGTATATGGGGTTTAAATGTAGTCGTTGTTGTTGATGTGGATTGTTCGGCTTGCCTCTGTGAGCGCGCCGTGCGTGGCGGTGTGTACGACTGGGCCTCCCCTAGGTCGACTCAGCCTCAAATGAGTACCTGGTGCGGTGTGTAGCAAACGTCGCCCTCGTGTGCCGTGCCGGCCTTCATAGGGGCTGCTACTCGCTAACAGCACTTGCCCCTACAGTCTGCTAAGGCTACACGGGGGGCATTTGTCTTTGTATTCACGTGTGCACGTACACATGTGTAGACAGTGTGCGTGTACGTGTCTCTATACGTGCAGTTCGTGTATGTGTACTTGTGTGTATCTGTATTCGTGTGTGTACCTGTGCGTGTGTTCGCGTTTGTGTTTACTTGTGTGTGTAGCTGTTTGTGTGTGTAAGTGTGTGTGCATTCGTGTGTATGTGTGTGTGTACCTGTGCGTGTGTTCGCGTTTATGTGTTTACTTGTGTGTAGCTGTGTGTGTGTGTACCTGTGTGTGCATTCGTGTGTGTGTGTACCTGTGTGTGTACCTGTGTGTGTATTTGTGTATGTGTGTACCTGTGTGTGCATTCGTGTGTTTATCCCTGTGTGTGTACCTGTCTATGTATTTGTGTATGTGTGTGTGCATTCGTGTGTGTGTATTCAGCCTCAAATGAGTACCTGGTGCGGTGTGTAGTGAACATCGTCACTAGGGAGACAAAGGCGGCCGGGCGTGGTGCTGGCCACCCACCCCCTCGTGTGCCGTGCCGGCCTTCATAGCTGCTACTCGCTCACATCACCTGCCCGAACAGTCTGTTAAGGCTACACGGGGGATCTTTGTCTTGATGGTGACGATGTGATGCTGGGTATGCTGGGGATGCTGACGATGGTGGTGATCGTGGTCGTAGTAGTGGTGGTGGTATTGGTGGATCTCTCTTTGCCTTGTGTGTATATGAGCCATGGAGACGTGTCTGCCTTCAATATCATTTATTAGCTCTTCAAGGGCGAGTGGGAGGCCTCGCTGAGACTAAAAATAGACTATACGAGACTTGACCTTGCGTTTAAATAAGTGCGGGTAAAAACGGCCAATACTTGGATTGCCCCACACAACGCAACATTGACGTCCTAGACTTACATAGAGACCCATAGAATCACATGGAGACCCATAGACTCACATAGACACCCATAGAGTCACATAGAGGCCCGTAGACTCATATTCAGACCCATAGGCTCGCATAAAGACCCATAGGCTCATATTCAGATCCATAGACTCGCATAAAGACCCATAGGCTCGCATAGATACCCATAGACTCACATAGAGACCCATAGATTCACATAGAGGCCCATATACTCACATAGAGACCCATAGACTCACATAGAGGCCCGTAGACTCACACAGAGACCCATAGGCTCACATAGAGACCCTTAGACTCACATAGAGGCCCGTAGACTCACACAAAGGCCCATAGACTCACACAGAGACCCATAGACTCACACAGAGACCCATAGACTCACACAGAGACCCATAGCATAGAACTTACCACTCATAGAACTTGCACAGAGAACCATAGAACTTGCGGAGAGACCCATAGAACTTGTACAGAGACGTTAAGTCACACAGATAAACGCAAATACGTGCGCATCGATCCTCGACTTGCACATTCACCCAAAAGGCAAAGATAGCCAGTATAGCCTGAAAAGACTGTAGGGGCAAGTGCTGTTAGCGAGCACCTATGAAGGTCGGCACGGCACACGAGGGGGTGGGTGGCCAGCACCACGCCCGGCCGCCTTTGTCTCCCCAGTGGCGATGTTTACTACACACCGCACCAGGTACTCATTTGAGGCCCAGTCGACCTAGGGGAGCCCCAGGACCGGTTCAGATAATCGTCGCTGGTGTTGGTGGTGGCCGTGAGCAGGTATCGAACTCTGGTTGCTGGGTTCGTGGCGCAGCGTAGCGCGAACCGTTACACCACCGCACAAACACCCCCTGCACTCGGAGAGGTATCAGCTAGCACAGGTTCCAATGGACTCACACAGGGACCCGCAGATTTGCTCAAATACCCCATACACTCGGTGAGACACAGGCTTGCAAAGGTACCCATAGGGGATGTTTATTACCTTGCCTGGTATGCAGGAGCTTGTGGTTTCGATCCCGACCCTGACGCCTGCTGGACATTTGGAGTTTGTGTGTCGCTTTCTCTCATCATCATCACGGTGGCTGGGAGATGTTGACTACCTCGCCTGGTGTACAGGAGGTCGTGGGTTCGATCCCGACCCTGACGCCTGCTGTATATTTGGAGTTTGCGTCTCTCTCTCTCCGTAGTCACATGGAATTTTCTCCAGGTCCTTCGGTGTTTCCCTCGACATTTAGAATCAACATCACACGTTTAGAGTATTCGGCTGTTATAAATGTCCAGGATAAGCCCCTTTCATAATAGAGGTTTTTGTGGGTTAGATCGCACAAATATGTAAATGTGTCGTTAAACCCGCCACCACCCGACAGAGCCAACTAGTAAGGGTTGTAATGTAAACAGAACGTGCCAATTCGTCACTAGTACAGCACTAGTGTGTAGTGTATAGTAGTGTAGTGTGTAGTGTATAGCTGAGGTGTGGACTCGAGTCATGTGACTTGGACTCGAGTCAGACTCGAGTCATGAATTTGATGACTTCAGACTCGACTTGGACTTGCATAACAATGACTTTGTCCCACCTCTGGTGTATAGTGTATAGTAGTGTATAGTAGTGTGTAGTGTAGTGTGTAGTGTAGTGTGTAGTGTATAGTAGTGTGTAGTGTATAGTAGTGTAGTGTGTAGTGTATAGTAGTGTGTAGTGTATAGTAGTGTAGTGTGTAGTAGTGTAGTGTGTAGTAGTGTAGTGTGTAGTGAAGTGTATAGTGTAGTATACTAGTACAGCACCCCGGTGTGTTGAAGAGCCAAGCCACAACATTTACAATCTGAGTAACGACGTTTCGCCAGTAATTACAACCAGCTTCATCAGGCGACAGCCAGATTTGTGGAGAAGTCATCACCTGTTTCGTTCCTCATCTAGAGGCGTAGATGTGGTGACCACGCTTCTGCGCTCTTGCGCATTATGCATGTGCATGATGCGAGCCCTTAGAACTTGTCCTTCCTGTCTATTGTGTTTATTAAAATAGCCGTACCAACGGTAATCCCTATTGAAGTATGTTGGCATTTCTCGGGATGCATTTAAATAATGTTTTATTTGATGATTCGCTTCCACGCAGCACTAAAGCGGTAGCTATCCGAACGGTTAAATTATTTTTATTTATTTCATTTTCGATAAATGCTCTAATTAGTCTTGGCCAGTAGTAGCTAGTTTTGCCCAGAACTTCAACATTATCCAAATCAATTGAGTGTCCTTGTTGGCACGCGTGTTCTGCTACTGCTGACAGTTGTATTTGGGAGAATTTAATATTTCTCTGATGTTCTTTTAGTCTCGTGCTGATCATTCGTCATGTTGGCCCAACATCACATTTACCGCACGTGCAGTGAATCCTGGACACACCTTCTGTTGATAGCTTCGGTAACACATCTTTTGTACCAGATATTAATTTTCGTATTTTATGTACTGTGCCAAATCTGACTCGGATATTTTGTTTTTCCAAACATCTGGCTAGTTTATCAGTGACTCCCGCAATGTGTACGGTATTTTGATCGTTTTAATTACTTGGACAATTTCAACGCTCGTTCATTTGATTGGGTTTGGGCATTCAATGCCCTGTTCATTTGTGCGTCAATGTAACCGTTCATTTCATCATTGTAACCGTTCATTTGCAGTGCTTCTTTAACAAAATAAGCCCCTTTTTGAGCTATAATTTATGATGGCTAGATCGCCTCTGAAATAAGTAATATTTAAAAATACATTTTTTTAAACACGCTTTAATGAAATGTACCGTACGAGTAATGGCAGAACTCCACGACTCCAGGAAGTGGCCCCGAGGCTTGCCACAACGTAAGGGGCCGTGGTGATTTACAGCCAACGTCAGTTGAGCGTGGACAATTAGACCCAAGGCGAAACATAACATTTAAAAAATATGGTTTAAACATGTTTTTTTTATTTTTAATGATAGAATATAGTATCGTCATCAATATGACATAAGTATACCAAGTTTGCAGTCGATACCACATTGGGAAGTGGGTTAAAATTGAGTTGCAAGATTTGAGGATACGACAACAACAACAGACAGAGTGAGTGAAATAAAGCGTGTAAAAGAGCTGTACGGCTCAGTGGGCCTTACCTGCTAAAATAAAAGAGTTTATAGTTATATACGTTTTAATAGACTCACACAGAGACCCTAAACTTTCACATATACCCCAGACACCCGCAGTGACACTTCTAGACTCCCACGGGACCCACAGACTTAATTGCAATTAGGCGGATCACCTTTCTAATCGGGTGAGATTCCACTTAACTCTGTCCAACAGGGGATTGACGATGGGCCACGTGTTGTATAAACATCGATCAAAGACGGTGATCACCGCGTCGCACGGCGCTGTCGGAATGCGCTTCCGTGGCCGTCTGGAATGCTTTTCCGGTATGCGGGGGGCCCACTGGGAGCTGCGATGCACTTTTAAATCATCATCATCATCATCTAAGATTGGCAAACTCGTGTCTTTAGAACTGCTTGTTGTTGTGTTTAACGTTGTCGCCCTTACCTCCCCCACACAACCTCCAATTGGCGTGGTTGGTTACGTGCCGGTGGTATGAAAGTGCGTGGAGCAATCCGCAAAACTATGATTGTGTCTGCAAGGCACTTTAAGTTGATGCTGTAAATCACAACTCGCACCAGCTACCAGCTACCGTCATCCTGCGTGTAAACGCTTTTGAGTCAGATCTTTAAAGGTGCATTGACATTTTTTTTGATACTCCTACTAATGCTCCTGCTGTTATGGAGTGATTCATGCTGCCAGCTATGGCTGCAAAGTTTGGTCGTACATGTTATGTGTAGATCGTTTATTGTTAAATTTGAATCACAGTTCCTGTGATCACTGTTGTTACATTGCTTTTCTAGCTTTATTTTGGTGATTTCGTAAACGTTTTGGTTCAGCCATATTTGTTGTAGTAGAGTTAGCCTGATAACTTTAATCTAAATTGTCTTGTGGTTGTTATTGTTTGACTTGCATCCCTCTGGGTTTTCTGCACACAGCGTTGATATACGGTGCTTTTTCTGGATTTTTGTGTTTGCGCGCGTAGTCACTTTAAGATGTTTCTTGTTCACGGTTTGGTTTCTTGCGGTTGCACCCGATTCAAGAGCCGCATGGCTCACAGGGCTCTACCTAATATATGAAACTGAAACTGATAAATGAACTGAGTCCGCAAAGTGTGGCGGGCTGACTTGGCGGAACGACGTGAGAGCAAGCAGTGATCCGGGTCGCATCGACAAGATGAAAAAACTAAATAAATCCACGAGGTTGTTTGGGGTTTAGATCGCGTCAATATAAATGTCATTAAACCCGCCACCACCCGGATGAAATCGGTCACCGAAAGCCTACGTGTTGTAACTAAATAAAGTTCAGAACTGCCGCAGATGGGAATGGGAGCGAGAGAACAGCCGTTGTCACAGGACAGATCAAATACGGTGCGCAAATGTCGATAAATCGATAAATGAACTGACTGCTCAACTGCGTTAACCACGGCCGGGAATTGAACGACGCTGAAGTTAGTGGCGCGGTGAGCAGTGCCACTGTGCCCCTTCACCACTTCTCCCTCTCGTTCGTTCATTCGTACCGGTTGACTGCACAAAATGTGGAAAGTTGGTCACTCGGCGAAACCCGGTAAGCATTTCTGGTGTGAAATCGGAGCGTTCATTTTCATTGCCCTCCCTCACCGGCGATTAGCACGGTTGGATACGTAGGGTGTGAAAGAAGTTCAACATGCGGTTGGCTACGTACGATGTGGAATAAGTTCAAGTCTTAAGCCTCACCTTACCATATGAATAAAAAGTGTGCTGTACTTGCCGTCCCCCCCCCTCTCCAACCATTATATAAACGGAGTGGTAGCTCCTGCAATCTCTCATTTACTTGATACAGCTGTCGTGGCTGTGACGGTACCACCTGAAGACGGAAGCTTGTGTTGCCTCCGAAACGCCGTGATTTTAATTGTACTTTTTTATGTTTTTATCTACGTGACTTTACCGAAAAAACCTAAGAATATGAATAAGTTCAACATACATCGCAGGGTTGGCTAAGTACAGTGCTTGCTAACAGCACTTGCCCCAACAGTCTGTTTAGGCTACACGGGAGATCTTTGTCACTTGATGTTACTTCCTCGTGGCTCACGGGTAGTGGCACGTGCTCGCCATTTGTTGCACTGGTTTAAACCCGGCAGGCCATGTCCTGGTTTTCCAATAAGAGCAGTGGGCCATTGTAAAGTATAAAGTTAAAAATGCAGGCAGTCCTCTACTTACGATGGAGATGCGTTACGACGACCCCATCGTAAGTCGAAAATGCCGTAAGTCGAAGATGGCCTAGCCTACCCAGGAGTCTTAAAGAATGGTGATAATTTAGCAAAACAGAGCAATTTACAGTACTGTATTGTATAGACTATATACTGTATGTATTTATTAATTACTATACTGTATTGCACAGTAAAATGTAATGTTAAAAAACGAGGTAAATTCTTCGCCTACCTATATGAGCTGCAATTTCATAGAAAGCTTTTTCAGGAAACAATCCTATCTGCTGTAAAAACTTTTAACATGCATTGAACGTATCGTATCGTGGTAACCTTAAAATGAAATCGCTAAAGCTACGTATCACACACGTGCATTGAACGTATCGTAACGTATCATATTGTGCTGTACTCACCAAGATTCTGTCCGTCGTCTGCATACTTGAACGATGTTTGGTTGTCGATGGCAATTTTATCGTAACGCTATCGCCATCGTAAGATCGAAATATCGTAAGTCGGACCCCATCGTACCTCGGGGACTACCTGTGCTGTTTTTATTTGACCAGGTAAGGTCCCGCAGCAGTATGTTAATACTATACGGGGGATCTGTGTTTTTGGTGGTGTGGTGAGATTATGGTGTTGGTGGTGTAGCGGTGGTGGTGGTACAGCGATGGTGTTGTATGTACGTTGAACTTCTTTCGCACCGTACGTAGCCAACGTTGCTGATATGGAGGTGCGGGGGGACAGACAACAACACTAAGCACAAAGACCCATTTGAAAGAAGTGAGTTTGTCAACCGAGATGGTGATTAAAACTGTGTAGCTCCAGTTGCTTTCTTATATCGGAAGGAAGAGTGTTCCAGACGGCCGCAGAAGCGCGTCTAAAAGTGCCGTGCAATGCAGTGGCCGTCTTGAACTAAACTGCTCAACTATTTTATTTTAATTTTACCACGGAATGTCCCACTGAGCTGTGTAGCTCTTTTTCTGAAGCGACCAGGCCATCGCAAATGATAGCTCAACCTCAGCGGTGGCTCATCATCAGCATCATCATCAGCAGCATCATCATCAGCATCATCATCAGCATCATCATCTTCGCCGTCGTGTGGACATTCTAATTGTGGCGGGGAAAAACCGGAGGACCCGGAGAAAAATCCACACCGCCACGGGGGGAGAGAGAGAGAGAGACGCAAACTCCAAATATACAGCAGCAGGCGTCAGGGTCAGGATCGAACCCACGCGATCCTTCATACCAGGCGAGGTAGTCAACATCTCCTAGCCACCGTGATGATGAGAGAGACACGCAAACTCCAAATTTTCAGCAGCAGGCGTCAGGGTCGGGATCGAACCCACGACCTCCTGCACACCAGGCGAGGTAGTTAACATCTCCTAGCCACCGTGATGATGATGAGCGACACGCAGACTCCAAAATTTCAGCAGCAGGCGTCAGGGACAGGATCGAACCCACGACCTCCTGCACACCAGGCGAGGTAGTTAACAGCTGCCTAGCCACCGCGGCTGCATTGCGTGCCGTCGTGTGCCAGCATCGCCCTCCAAACGTCACGCATTTGAAACAAACCAGGCGCAAGTTACTCAAACGGGATCGCACGCAGCAGCGCCATCGCCCCCCTCCCCGACCGATACCGCCGCAGGCCGATCGCCCGGCCTTGTCGGAGTTTCTGGGGCGCCGATACCAACACGCGCCGATAACAACACGCGCCGATACCAACACACGCCGATACCAACACACGCCGATACCAACACACGCCGAACTGGCGTGGCGGTGAAATCGGGCGCGGGAGTGGCGGGAGACGTTCGTTTTGAAACCCGCCGCGCCGGTCGTGCCGCCAGAGAGCGAGTGTGCCGGGCTGGAGCCCCGGTGCGGGCTGGAGCCCCGGTGCGGGCAGCAGCCCCGGTGCGGGTAGCAGCCCCGGTGCGGGCTGGAGCCCCGGTGCGGGCTGGAGCCCCGGTGCGGGCTGGAGCCCCGGTGCGGGCAGCAGCCCCGGTGCGGGCTGGAGCCCCGGTGCGGGCTGCAGCCCCGGTGCGGGCTGGAGCCCCGGTGCGGGCTGCAGCCCCGGTGCGGGCAGCAGCCCCGGTGCGGGCAGCAGCCCCGGTGCGGGCAGCAGCCCCGGTGCGGGCTGGAGCCCCGGTGCGGGCTGGAGCCCCGGTGCGGGCTGGAGCCCCGGTGCGGGCTGGAGCCCCGGTGCGGGCTGGAGCCCCGGTGCGGGCTGGAGCCCCGGTGCGGGCTGGAGCCCCGGTGCGGGCTGGAGCCCCGGTGCGGGCTGGAGCCCCGGTGCGGGCTGGAGCCCCGGTGCGGGCTGGAGCCCCGGTGCGGGCTGGAGCCCCGGTGCGGGCTGGAGCCCCGGTGCGGGCTGGAGCCCCGGTGCGGGCTGGAGCCCCGGTGCGGCTGAGCCCCGGTGCGGGCTGGAGCCCCGGTGCGGGCTGGAGCCCCGGTGCGGGCTGGAGCCCCGGTGCGGGCTGGAGCCCCGTGGCGGGCTGGAGCCCCGGTGCGGGCTGGAGCCCCGGTGCGGGCTGGAGCCCCGGTGCGGGCTGGAGCCCCGGTGCGGGCTGGAGCCCCGGTGCGGGCTGGAGCCCCGGTGCGGGCTGGAGCCCCGGTGCGGGCTGGAGCCCCGGTGTGGGCGGCGTGGGCGGCGGATTGAAGCGTTTAGAGCGGGCGAGGCGACGCTGGGGCTTGGTGCAATTACACACGGGGGGGGGGGGGGGGGGGGGGCAGGGGGGGGGCAGGAAGAGATGGCGATCCGAGACTGTCGATGGTGCCGATTAGCGACGAGTGAGTGAGTGAGCGAGCGGCCGGGGGATTCGGCGAGTGAGTGAGCGAGCGAGCGATTGAGCTTGCCAACCGATGGGAGCTGCCGTCGCTGCCTTACGTGGTGGGGAGCGGTGGTGGCGGAGCGGTGGTGGCGGAGTGGTGGTGGTGGGGGGAGCGGTGGTGGTGGAGCGGTGGTGGTGGGGGGAGCGGTGGTGGTGGGGGGAGCGGCGGTGGTGGGTGGAGCGGCGGTGGTTGAGCGGTGGTGGTGGTGGAGCGGTGGTGGGGGGAGCGGTGGTGGTGGAGTGGTGGTGGTTGTGGGTGGAGCGGTGGTGGTGGGGGGAGCGGTGGTGGTTGTGGGTGGAGCGGTGGTGGGGGGGGGGAGCGGTGATGGTGGAGTGGTGGGGGGAGCAGTGCCACCCCATTGACCCGCCTCTCTGCCTTTCATCCGTTTTGTGTGCCTCCCATTATCATCGGGGAATCAAGTTCACCCGCATCTCCTCGAGCCACGGATCTCTCCCCCCGCCGAGTGAACACACCCGGGGGATGCGGCCGGGTGGTTAAAAAACAGTGAAGCGTGTGGGGGGTGGGGTGTGGGTGGGGGGGGGCCCGTGGGGGGGGGGTGGAGGGGGGGGTGGGTGGTGGGGGGGTGGGTGGTGGGGGGGGTGGGTGGTGGGGGGGCCCGTGGGAGAGACGTTTGTAGAGGCTGCGGGTTGAGCTTGCGACCCGTCTCGTCGTCCGCGCGTCGCTCTGCGGAGCGGCTGGGGGCAGCGTTTGGTGCGCTTCCCGGCGGGGTCACCGGTCTCGTTCGGGGGTCACCGGTCTCGTTCGGGGTCTCGTCGCCGGTGAGGACGCGCCCGGCGTTCGCCGTGATGGAACCGCGCCGCCGATGTCATCACTCCGGTCGTTGTCGCAGCGGCGGCAGCGGTGGTGGCTTCTGGCCCGGCCGTCAAACGAAAACGGAGGTCACCGCATCACCGGAGGTCACCGCATCGCCGCGCTGGCGCTTCTGCGGCCGTCTGGAACGCTCTTCTCTTCCGATATTATCGGTAGCGTCTGGAGCTAGGCGCTTTTAAGTCGTTGTCGAGGTTGACAAACTAATCTTTTTATAACTGCGTCTTGTGTTTCGTGCTGTTGTTGTTGTGCTTCCCCCCCGTCTCCTGCACCGCCAATTAGCGCGCTTGGCTACGTATGTACGTACGCGGCCAATGTTACGTGTTCATAATGATGTTAGTATCTTCCTGTATTAATATCTATTGTTTAAATATTATAAAATACGCTTTTTGGGGGAATAAGTAATATTTAAAAATACTTTTAAAAAAACATGCTTTAATTAAATGTACCGTACTAGTAATGGCAGAACTCCACGACTCCAGGAAGTGGCCCTGAAGCTTGCCACAACGTAAGGGGCCGTGGTGATTTACAGCCAACGTCAGTTGAGCATGCACAATTAGACCCAAGCCGACACATAAGATAGACAAAAGAATGCTTTAAAAAAATGTATTTGTATTTTTTTATGATACAATATAATATTGTCATCAGTATGACATAAGTGTACCAAGTTTGCAGTCGATACCACATTGGGAAGTGGGTTAAAATTGCGTTACAAGATTTGAGGATACGACAACGACAACAGACAGAGTGAGTTAAATAAAAGCGTGTAATGAAAAGGGGGTGAACTTTCGATGCTGTCGGAACGAATTCAGCCTCGGAACGAAGTATTACCGACACTCGCTTGGCGACCAAATCTCTCAACAAGCGGTCTCGTGGAACCAATCACCGTCGTTAAGAGGAGGAGGATGAGGTTCTGCCAGAGGTCGCAACCGGGTACCCGATACCCGTACCCTACCCGATACCCGTACCCTACCCGATACCCGGCTACCCGTACCCGGCCGGGTACGGGTAACCGGGTAGCCGTTTGCGACCCTGGTGCGGCCGGGTACGGGTAGGCCGTGAGTCACTGTTGAGTAACCGTTTGTCACTCATTTCCCAACGTCTTGTCTCTTCTCACAATTCAAGTTCCTAGAATCAACCCACCCGCGCCTGCAACATGGCTTCATCCCAGAGGTCGCAATCAGGTACCCGTACCCTACCCGTACCCGGCCGGGTACGGGTAGGGTACGGGTACAGCCGGGTACGGGTACCCGTTTGCGACCCTGGTGCGGCCGGGTACGGGTACAGGTAAGGAATCAAAACCCGTTTGCGACCTCTGGGTTCTACTCTAAAAATACAGGACACACGCACACACACGCGCGTGCCGTAACGGACGGCATTCTGGGCAATGGGCCCTTCTTCCGTGAGTGCAACTAAGAGGGCAGAGGAGGTGAGATTGAGGAGGCGTTGAGCGGTGTGCGTTGGTTGCTCTTGCCAGCTCCTGCTGATATGACCAAATAATTTGTTCAATGTGGACATACGGGGTTTTTTTCTGTGCGTGTTGGTCTCGATGATTATATTATCCGAGCCGTTCCTGGGCCTCCCCTAGGTTGACTCGGCCTCAAACGAGTACCTGGTGCGGTGTGTAATCATCGCCACCGGGGAGACAAAGGCGGCCGGGCGTGGTGTTGGCTACCCACCACCTCGTGTGCCGTGCCGACCTGAGGTGCTACTCGCTAACAGCACTTGCCCCAACAGCCTGTTCAGGCTACACGGGGGAGCTTTGACTTTCTGGGGAGCCGTGGTGCAGTGGTTAGCGCTACCCGGCGACCCGAGTTCGATTCCTGCCCACGGACACAAACACCGGTGACGATTATCTGAACCGGTCCCGGTGCTCCCCTAGGTCGACTCGGCCTCAAACGAGCACCCGGTGCGGTGTGCAGTAAACATCGCCGCCGGGGAGACAAAGGCGGCCGGGCGTGATGCTTGCCACCCGCTCACCTCGTGTGCCACAGTCCCGACTATTTATACGGGGGGGGGGGGGGAGGGGGGGGGCGATCTTCATCTTCGTTTGCTGTGTAGGACAGCGGTGGCGGGAGCGGGTTTTGCGCTCCGTGCCGAGTTGCGTTGACCTGGAGCGCTGCGTGTTAGTGCGGGGAGACAAAGGCGGCCGGGCGTGGCGCTAGCCGCACGAGCAGCCTCCTCCTCGTGTGCGTCTCGTGCGCCTCGTGCGCCGTGTCTGCGCCCGTGGGCTGTCGCTGTCTCGCCGCGTCCCTTTCCCTCCCCCACCGCTGCCGGGCTGTGCGGACGCCCCTGGGGTGCATGGGAGGGGGGGAGGGTGGCGGCGGCGGTGTGGGGGAGCGCTGCTTTGTGAGTGAAAAAAGTCGTCGCTCTCCAGCCCTCCTCCTCCTCCACCACGCTTGTCTCGGCTTGGCCACCGTCACCGCCACCGACACACTGAGAGAGAGAGATTCCCCGGGGAGGGTTGGCCAGCCCCCACGGCAGAGGTCGCAACCGGGTATCCGATACCCGGGTAGCCGTTTGCGACCCTGGTGCGGCCGGGTACGGGTAGGCCGTGAGTCACTGGTGAGTCACCGTTTGTCACTCATTTCCCAACGTCTTGTCTCTTCTCACAATTCAAGTTCCTAGAATCAACCCACCCGCGCCTGCAACATGGCTTCATCCCAGAGGTCGCAATCAGATACCCGTACCCAGCCGGGTAGGGTACGGGTACGGCCGGGTACGGGTACCCGTTTGCGACCCTGGTGCGGCCCGGTACGGGTAAGGAATCAAAACCCGTTTGCGACCTCTGCCCCCACCGTGGCTCGGAGCGGCGTTGGGGGACGCGCGCCGAGCCAGCGGCCGCAGCGGGGCCCCTCAAAAGCCTCGCTTCCAATCCGCCTGGTGGAAACGTCAGATGGGAAGCAGTTTGCGGTTTCGCGTGAAGCGCGGGTCTCGTGCGTTGCCTGGTGGGTTGCTTTGGGCCTTCCGTGAATTTCCACGCGGCGGTGGTGGGAGGTGGGGGGGGCCACGCTTTGGGCCAGGTTGCTTCTGAAAAAGAAGCTGAATAGTTGAGGGGCTTTGCCTGGTAAGATAAAAAAAATAATAATGTTGATTTGAAGCTTTCGTGACTGCAGGAATCCATACTCGGTGGTTCTTTCGGTAAAGTCACGTGGGTAGAAAAATGTAAGTAAAGTAAAAATTTATAAAAATAATAAATTCTTTTTTAAATAAAAAATATATTTTTGAAAATAATAAAAAACTAAATTGTCAGTTACATTTTGACTTAAAACTTTCGTGACTGCAGGAATTCATACTCTGTGGTTCTTTCGATCGCAACATCAGGAGCTTGATGACGACCGCTTGTGTTGCGATCGAAACGTCGCGATTTGTTTTATTTTATAACTACGTGCTGACTTTACCGAAAGAACCACAGAGCATGCAAATCGTGGTTTAGTTTTATTGGCGTGGATCATTTTTGTTGCACTCCTACCGCGGTTTTGTCCTCTTTGTTGTTGTGACGTCCTGATCCCGTGCGCCTCCTGGACATCTGTGATCAAAGAGCTTGAAAGCCCTTCGGATTCCTCCTGCAGCCTTAATCAATGTTGTGATTCTGAGCTACAGACTCTCACATGGACCCACACTCACACAGGGATCCACAGACTCATAGGTTCACTGTGACCAGGTTGAGCTGAATCCAGTCTCTCTCAAGGGTGGGGCGTGTCTCAGCCTACCGAGAAAGTCTTTGAAGTGCAATGCAACAGCCCTTTGTGAATCTACTGCTGGATGAAGGCCTCCCCCACTCCATGTCGTCACGGTGGCTATGAGATGTTGACTACCTCGCCTGGTGTGCAGGAGGTCGTGGGTTCGATCCCGACCCTGACGCCTGCTGCTGTATATTTGGAGTCTGCGTGTCTCTCTCACTCATCATCATCATCATCACGGTGGCTAGGAGATGTTAACCACCTCGCCTGGTCTACAGGAAGTCGTGGGTTCGATCCCGACCCTGACGCCTGCTGCTGTATATTTGGAGTCTGCGTGTCTCTCTCACTCATCATCATCATCATCACGGTGGCTAGGAGATGTTAACCACCTCGCCTGGTCTACAGGAGGTCGTGGGTTCGATCCTGACCCTGACGCCTGCTGTATATTTGGAGTTTGCGTGTCTCTCTCTCTCATCATCATCATCAAGGTGGATAAATGTTAACTACCTCGCCTGGTATACAGGAGGTCGTGGGTTCGATCCCGACCCTGACGCCTGCTGCTGTATATTCGGAGTCTGCGTGTCTCTCTCTCTCCCCGTGGTCGCGTGGATTTTTCTCCGGGTCCTCCGTTTTTTCCCTCCACATTTTATAATCAACATCACCGCGCGTTTAGAGTAATTGGCTACTGCTAAAACTTTTCACGATGATGATGATGATGATAAGCCACTTGGTTGAGCCGTCATCTGTGACGGCCGGATCGCTTCTGAAAAAGAGCTACACAGCCCAGTGGGGCCTTAGCTGTTAAAAAAAAAAAAGTTTAGTTTTTAGTGTCGGTCATTGGGGGTTGTTTGATCATACTTCACTGTGCCGGTTCAAGCAGATTGTTGAAGGGCGTTCACCACCGATGATAGCCGTGGTGCGCTAATAGCTGTCCCACCGCTCCGCGAGGCTGCACACCGACACACCGACACACACACACCGACACACCGACACACAGACACACCGACACACCGACACACAGACACACAGACACTCAGACACTCAGACACACCGACACACCGACACACCGACACGCAGACACGCAGACACACCGACACACGCAGACACACGCAGACACACGCAGACACTTGCCGGTAGCGGTGTGACGCTGTTGGAAGTAGTTCTGGTTGATGGTGGCAGTTGTGGTGGAGTTGTTGACCGTGCGTGGTGAGGAGGAAGCGGTGTTGTCAGCGATAGTGGTGGAGTCCTTCACTGTGCGTGGTGGTGGTGGTGGCGGTGGTGAGGTAGTGGAGTAGTTGGCAATGTTTGTGGTAGTGGTGGAGTTGTTGACAGTGGTGGTGCCGGTGATAAAGTGGCGGTGGTGGTGTTGGTGTTGGTGGCGACGTTGTGGTGGCGGTGGGGTTGTTGACTGTGTGGCGGTGGTGGTGGTGGCGGCGATGAAGTGGTGGTGGTGGTGGACACCGCCGGTTTGCCCTCAGTCTGGAATTCCCGCTTGTAAAGGCCGTGGAGGAGGAGGAGTGGTCATCATCTTCATCTTCATCATCTTCGCTCGCTTAAGGAATGTGACGGTGGCGCGCCACTCGCTCACGCCGGGGGGAGCCGGGGTAGGGGGGGGGGAACCGGGGGGGGGGGCAGGGTAGGGGGGGGGGGCAGGGTAGGGGGGATGGTTGGGTGGATTCGGTGGGGGGGGGCTGCCGCTGCTTCCCCACCGTAGTCAGTGCAGAGTGGCTCACGGTTCACAATGGGCGTGTCTGTACGTCTGTACGTTGAACTTCTTTCGCGCCACCTTGCGTAGACGACCGTGGCTCTCTCTCATCATCATCACGGTGGCTTGGAGATGTTAACTACCTCGCCTGGTGTGCAGGAGGTCGTTGGTTCGATCCCGACCCTGACGCCTCCTATATCTGGAGTTTGCGTTTCTCTCTCTCTCATCATCATCACGGTGGCTAGGAGATGTTGACTACCTCGCCAGGTGTACAGGAGGTCGTGGGTTCGATCCCGACCCTGACACCTCCTATATCTGGAGTTTGCGTGTCTCTCTCTGCCCGTGGTTTGCGTGGATTTTTCTCGGGATCCTCCGGTTTTCCCCTCCGCATTTCGAATCCGCGTCGCACTTTCATCGAGTGTTTGGCTGCTCTAAATGTCCACGTGATGATGATAAGCCAACTTCGTTGAGAAGCTTTCGTTTCTAGATGTGAAGCTATCGTGACTGCAAGGATTCGTACTCTAAGGGTTTTTCGGTAAAGTCACGTAGGTAAAAAATAAAATATAAAGTTAATAAAATTAAAAGTTAATAACTTAAAATTGTATTTTTTCCGACGTGACTTTACCGAAAAAACCTAAGAGTAAGCTATCGTTTGTGGTAGCCAGGGTGCCTCTGAAAAATAGCGACTCCGTAGCTCAATGGGCCTCGCAGCCGGTAAAATAAAATAAAAATCGTTTTGGTTTCGTGTTGCCGTTCATTTGTGGCAAGCACTTTGTGTGTGTGATGAGTGTCAGAAGTGCACCCCCCTCTGCTGCCCCACCACCTATCACATGTAGATTCCATACCACGTGCAGACGAACAGGCTTTTGAAGCGTATATGTTTGTACGTTTGTTGAATTTCTTTCACACCGTGCGTAGCCAACCGTGCGATGCATGTATGTAGAACTTATTTCTTTCGAATCAGTCGAGTGACGTATTTTCATCTGTTGCGTAACGCTGTGTGGAAGCTACCTGGTCTGTTTCTCCGCACGAAGCTTCGGGTCTTCTCGGCCACGGTCATTCCCTCCCTTCTCTACGCTTGCGAAACGTTGACCCCCCTAATGGAGCATCTTTGTCGGTTAGAAACATTTAGGCTGGCCTGCCTACGATCCATCATGGGTTTAGCCAGGCTGGATTGTGTGAGGAGTTTGCAAAAAACCCTTGAAAGATCTGGACAAAGTCCCATCGTCGGTGAGCTCCTCCGGCAGGCAAGGCTGCGTTGGCTGGGTCATGTAGCCCGCATGCCCAGCCACCGCATGCCCAAGCAGCTTTTGTTCGGCTGGATAAGAGAGGGGCTAAACGGGCACGGCACGGGCTAGAGAGGAGATGGAATGATGCGGGACAGGAGGACGTGGGGCTGAGTGGATGACTGGTAACCAGCGGTGGAGGCAGTCGCCCTCCAACAACAACGGAGGGCAGAGGAGCGATGCTCACAACAACGAGCGGAGTGCCGGGTGGCTAAAACACAGCAAATTGGCACAGTCGGAGGCACAGGTGGTGCATCTGACAGTCGTCTCAGTCGGTGAGCCAATGGCCCCTGGGTCTGCCCCGTGACCTCCTGCCAGGGGGCATTCGACATTTCACGTGGCCTCAACGTGCACATGGCCTGGCACAAGCGTCGTGGTGACGTCACCGCCACTTAGTGACGAATGGCGGTTGTTGTATAGTTGTGTGTATAGTGTGAGTGCGTGTTTGTGTAGTGTGTGTGTATGTAGTGTTAGTGTGTGTGGTGTGTAGTGTGTGTGTGTAGTGTGTGTTTGTGTAGTGTAAGTGTGTGTGTGTAGTGTGTGTTTGTGTAGTGTAAGTGTGTGTGTATGTAGTGTTAGTGTGCGTGTGTGTGGTGTATAGTGTGTGTGTGTAGTGTGTGTGTGTAGTGTAACTGTGTGTGTATGTAGTGTTAGTGTGTGTGTTTGTCTAAGTGTGTGTGTAGTGTAAGTGTGTGTGTAGTGTGTGTGTGTAGTGTAAGTGTGTGTGTAGTGTGTGTGTGTAGTGTAAGTGTGTGTGTAGTGTGTATTTGTGTAGTGTAAGTGTGTGTGTGTAGTGTGTTTGTGTAGTGTAAGTGTGTGTGTGTAGTGTGTTTGTGTAGTGTAAGTGTGTGTGTGTAGTGTGTGTGTTTGTGTAGTGTAAGTGTGTGTGTGTAGTGTAAGTGTGTGTGTGTGTAGTGTGTGTGTATGTAGTGTAAGTGTGTGTGTGTGTAGTGTGTGTGTATGTAGTGTAAGTGTGTGTGTGTAGTGTGTGTGTATGTAGTGTAAGTGTGTGTGTGTAGTGTGTGTTTGTGTAGTGTAAGTGTGTGTGTGTGTAGTGTGTGTGTATGTAGTGTAAGTGTGTGTGTGTGTAGTGTGTGTGTATGTAGTGTAAGTGTGTGTGTTTAGTGTGTGTGTGTAGTGTGTGTTTGTGTAGTGTAAGTGTGTGTGTATGTAGTGTTAGTGTGTGTGTTTGTCTAGTGTGTGTTTGTGTAGTGTAAGTGTGTGTGTGTAAGTGTGTGTGTGTGTAGTGTGTGTGTATGTAGTGTGTGTGTGTGTGGTGTGTAGTGTGTGTGTGTATAGTGTAAACGTGTGTGTGTAGTGTGCGTGTGTAGTGTGTGGTGTAAGTGTGTGTGGTGTGTAGTGTGCGTGTGTAGTGTGTGTGTGTATAGTGTAGATGTGTTTGTGTAGTGTGCATGGTGTGTGGGGTGGTGTGTGGTTGTGTGGTGTGGGTGTGTGCAGTGTATAGTGTGCGTGTGTGGTGTAAGTGTGTCTAGTGTGCGTGTGTAGTGTGTGGTGTAAGTGTGTGTAGTGTAAGTGCGTGTGTAGTGTGTATGTGTAGTGTGTATGTGTAGTGTGTGGTGTAAGAGTGTGTGTGCGGTGTAAGTGTGTGGTGTAAGTGTGTGTAGTGTGCATGTGTAGTGTGTGGTGTATAGTGTGTGTAGTGTGCGTGTGTGGTGTAAGTGTGTGTAGTGTGTGTAGTGTGCGTGTGTGGTGTAAGTGTGTGTAGTGTGTGGTGTATAGTGTGTGTGGTGTAAGTGTATGTAGTGTGCGTGTGTAGTGTGTGTGGTGTAAGTGTGTGTAGTGTGCGTGTGTAGTGTATAGTGTGTGTAGTGTAAGTGCGTGTGTGCAGTGCACACACTGTCGCTGATGAATGTGTGAAAATAATTCGTCTCCCCTTCCGTGTTTTCTCTGCTTCTATAATTGATCTCTGCCTTTGTTTGTTTTCGCGTGCCCTGCAGTGGCTGCTGCCCCGGCCGCAGCCACGGCAGCTGTCCGCAGCGCTGACGGCTCGCTCACAGCGGCCTCCACAAACGCACGGGCACCTCCACCCCTAAGCCACGCACGCACTCCCCTGGGCACGGCGAGGGGGTGTCAGGCACGGCGGGGTGGTGGTGGTGGTGTGTGAAATTAAGTGGTGGTGGTGGTGTGTGACATTAAGTGGTGGTGGTGGTGTGTGACACGAGGTGGTGGTTGTGTGACACGAGGTGGTGGTGTGAGTGGCGTGGAAGGTGGTGGTGGTGCTTGTGGGGATGGTATTACACTTTCTCTTTACTGCATTGCCGTTTGCAGGTAATTTGAACCACTCCGATGGCCTGCACACTGAGGCATGTGTGTATGTGTGTGTGTGCGTGCGTGCATGTGTGTGTGTACGTGTGTGTGTGTGGGCGCACGTGTGTGTGTGTACGTGTGTGTGTGTACGCGTGTGTGCGTGCGTGTGTGTGTACGCGTGTGTGTGTGCGTGCGTGTGTGTGTACGCGTGTGTGTGTGCATGCGTGTGTATGTGTGTGTGTGTGCGTGCGTGTGTGTGCGTGTGTGCGTGCGTGCGGGTCTGGGGAGCGGTGGAGCCGTGCTTGTCCCACTGGGCCTTGCGCCGGGTCGTGACGTCAGCTTGATTCTTGGCCACAGCTCAGATCAGAAGTTGCGGGTGATGCTTGAGCTGCTGCTTGTGTTCGCGATTTCCCATCTGCGTGTGTGGTGTGAGTGGTGTGTGGTGTGAGTAGTTTGTGGTGTGAGTAGTTTGTGGTGTGAGTAGTTTGTGGTGTGTGTAGTGTGTAGTGTGAGTAGTTTGTGGTGTATGTAGTGTGTAGTGTGTGGTGTGTGCAGTGTGTTGTGTAGTGTGTTGTGATGTGTGTAGTGTGAGTAGTGTGTGTGTGTGTGTTGTGATGGGTGTAGAGTGTGTGTAGTGTGAGTATTGTGTTGTGGTGTGTGTTGTGATGTGTGTAGTGTGTGTGTTGTGATGTGGTATGTGTTGTGATGTGTGTAGAGTGTGTGTAGTGTGAGTGGTGTGTGGTGTGTTGTGGTGTGTGTAGTGTGAGTATAGTGTGTGTGTTGTGTAGAGTGTGTGGTGTGAGTATAGTGTGTGTGGTGCACCTGGCCTGGCACAGACGCCGTGGTGACGTCACAGCCACTTAGTTGCGAATGGCGGTGGTTGTTGTTGTGTGTGATGTGCGTGTGTGTTGTGTGTGATTTATGTGATGTGTGTGATGTGCGTGTGTGTGATGTGTGTGATGTGTGTGTGTGTTGTGTGTGATTTATGTGATGTGCGTGTTGTGTGGTGTGATGTGCGTGTGTGATGTGTGTGTGTGTTCTGTGTGTGTTGTATATGTTGTGTGTGTTGTGTGTGTGTTGTGTGTGTTGTATATGTTGTGTGTTGTGTGTGCGTGTGTTGTATACGTTGTGTGCGTGTTGTTTGTGTGTGTTGTGTGTGTGTGTGTGTTGTGTGTGTTGTGTGTTGTGTGTGTGTTGTATATGTTGTGTGTGTGTTGTGTGTGTTGTGTGTGCGTGTGTTGTGTGTGTGTTGTATACGTTGTGTGCGTGTTTGTGTGTGTTGTGTGTGTTGTGTGTGCGTGTGTTGTGTGTTGTGTATATGTTGTATATGTTGTGTGCGTGTTGTGCTGTGTGTGTGTTGTGTGTGTTGTGTTGTGTGTGTGGTGTGTTGCGTGCGTTGTATGCGTACGGGACGCGTGCTCTCTGCCCCCCCTGCAAGCATCAACGTCAACACACAGAGCCAGCACAGAGCCAACACAGAGCCGACGGGGTTGTGGGAGGTAGTGGGGTGGAAGTGACGAGTTAGTAGGTGGGTGCCTTGTGGGGTTCCTGATGGCCGTGTCGGACACCGCTGAGATCCTGGGCACCGCGGTGGCTAGGAAATGTTGACTACCTCACCTGGTGTGCAGGAGGTCGAGGGTTTGATCCAAACCCTGACGCCTGCTGCTGTATAATTTGTTGTTTGCGTGTCTCTCTCTCTCATCATCATCATCACCGTGGCTAGGAGATGTTGACTACCTCGCCTGGTGTGCAGGAGGTCGTGGGTTCGATCCAAACCCTGATGCCTGCTGTATATTTGGAGTCTGTGTGTCTCCCTCTCATCATCATCACGGTGGCTCGGAGATGTTAACTACCTCGCCTGGTGTGCAGGAGGTCGTGGGTTCGATCCAAACCCTGATGCCTGCTGTATATTTGGAGTCTGTGTGTCTCCCTCTCATCATCATCACGGTGGCTCGGAGATGTTAACTACCTCGCCTGGTGTGCAGGAGGTCGTGGGTTCGATCCAAACCCTGATGCCTGCTGTATATTTGGAGTCTGTGTGTCTCCCTCTCATCATAATCACGGTGGCTCGGAGATGTTGACTACCTCAACTGGTATACAGGGGGTCGTGGGTTTGATCCCGACCCTGACGCCTGCTGCTGTATAATTTGGAGTTTGCGTGTCTCTCTCTCTCATCATCATCATCACGGTGGCTAGGAGATGTTGACTACCTCGCCTGGTATACAGGAGGTCGTGCCTTCGATCCCGACCCTGACGCCTGCTGCTGTATAATTTGGAGTTTGCGTGTCTCCCTCTCCCCGTTGACGCATGGATTTTTCTCCGGGTCCTCCTGTTTTTCCCCTCCACATTTAGAATCGTCGTCACGCTCTCGGAGTGTTTGTCTGCTACTAAAAATGTCCACGTGACAAGTCACTTCGTTGAGCTATCGTTTGTGGCCAGGGCACTTCTGAAATGGAGCTACAAAGCTCAATGGGCCGTAGCGCGGTGATTAAACAGTTACAGGTCTCAGTCTGGTAACCCGTGATTTATATAGAGACCCATAGACTTGCACAGAGACTCATCGACTTACACAGAGACGTGGACTCGCAGAGACCTTTATAGATCTGCACAGAGACCTTTGGACCCTTTGGCTCGCACTGAGACCCACAGACGCACGCATAGAGACCCCTACACTCACATATACACCCATAGACTCGCATAGAGACCCATAGACTCACATAGAGACCCATACACTCACATATACACCCATAGACTCACATAGAGACCCATCGACTCGCATAGAGACCCATAGACTCACATAGAGACCCATACACTCACATATACACCCATAGACTCACATAGAGACCCATAGACCCGCATAGAGACCCTACACTCACATATAGACCCCTACACTCACATAGAGACCCATAGACTCGCATAGAGACCCATAGACTCGCATAGAGACCCATAGACTCGCATAGAGACCCATAGACTCACATAGAGACCCATACACTCACATATACACCCATAGACTCACATAGAGACCCATAGACTCGCATAGAGACCCATAGACTCACATAGAGACCCATACACTCACATATACACCCATAGACTCACATAGAGACCCATAGACCCGCATAGAGACCCTACACTCACATATAGACCCCTACACTCACATATACATCCATAGACTCGCATAGAGACCCATAGACTCGCATAGAGACCCATAGACTCACATATACACCCATACTCACATGGAGAGCCATAGACCCGCATAGAGACCCATAGACCCGCATAGAGACCCATAGACTCACATATAGACCCCTACACTCAAATATACACCCATAGACTCACCTATAGACCCATAGACTGACACACAGAGACCCATAAACTCACACAGAGACCCATAGACTTGCATGGACTGAGTTGTGATTGAGTTCTCAAGTGCAGCGAGTTTGCGATCTCAGCGCGGTCACCTGGACGAGAAGGAGGGAGGGCGGGGAGGGAGTTGGGAGCAGGAAGGGGGTCAGTGGAGGAGGGGGGTAGGAAGGGGGTTTAGGTAGGGGGTAGGAGGAGCAGGGGGATAGGAGGGGGGTGGTAGGAGGAGGGGGTCAGTGGAGGAGGGGGGTAGGAGGGGGGTGGTAGGAGCAGGGGGTGGGGGGGGGTTTAGGTAGGGGGTGGGAGGAGCAGGGGGATAGGAGGGGGGTGGTAGAAGGAGGGGGTTAGGGGGGGTTCAAGGTAGGGAGTAAGAGAGGGGTAGGAAGGGGGTGGTAGGAGCAGGGTGGTAGGGGGGGGGTTAGGTAGGGGGTAGGAGGAGCAGGGGGATAGGAGGGGGGGGGTAGGCGGGGGGGGGTTAGGAGGAGGGGGTGGGAGGAGGAGGGGGGTGGTATGAGGGGGGTGGTAGGAGCAGGGGGGTGGTAGGAGGGGGGGGTAGGAGCAGGGGGTAGGGGGGGTTTAGGTAAGGGGGTGATAAGAAGGGGGTGGTAGGAGGAGAGGGGTAGGGGGGGGTGGTAGGAGGAGGGGGTGGAGGAGGAGGAGGAGGAGGAGGAAGGGGGTAGCCATCCTTTCCTGCAGCCCACGTCGCATCAGATTAGAGGCGGTGGGAGAGGGTGACCCTCCACTGGTATGTGAGTGGGTGAGGGGTGAGCAGGGTGTGTGGGTGAGGGGTGTGTGTGGGTGAGGGGTGTGTGTGGTGTGTGGGTGAGGGGTGTGTGTGGGTCAGTAGGTTTGTGGGTGAGGGGTGTGCGTGTATGGTGTGTGTCTGTGTGTGTGGGAGAGGGGAGTGGGTGAGGGGAGTGGGTGGGGTGTGTGTGGGTGAGGGGTGTGTGTGGTTTGTTGGTGAGTAGGTGTGTGGGTGAGTGTGTGTGGGTGAACGTGTATGGTGTGTGTGTGTGTCAGTAGGTGTGTGTATGTGGGTCAGTAGATGTGTGGTGTCTGGGTAGGTCGACTCAGCCTCAAATGAGTACCTGGTGGGGTGTGTAAACATCACCACTAGGGAGACAAAGGCGGTCGGGCGTGGTGCTTGCCACCCACCCCCTCGCGTGCTGTGCTGGCCTTCATAGGTGCTCGCTAACAGCACTTGCCCCAACAGTCTGTTAAGGCTACACGGGGGATCTTTGGTGTCTGGGCGAGGGTGGGTGTGTGGGTGTGTGGTGTGGAGTGTGTGGTGTGTTGGTGAGTAGGTGTGTGGTGTGTGTGTGTCAGTAGGTGTGTGGTGTGTGGGTGAGGGGTGTGTGTGGCTCAGTAGGTGTGTGGGTGAACGTGTGAGCGTGTATGGGTGGACGTGTCTGTGTGTGTGTCAGTAGGTGTGTGGTGTGTTTGTGAGTAGGTGTCTGTGTGTGTGTGGTGAGTAAGTGTCTGTGTGTGTGTGGTGAGTAGGTGTGTGGTGTGTGTGTGTGGTGAGTAGGTGTGTGGTGTGTGTGTGTGTGGTGAGTAGGTGTCTGTGTGTGTGTGTGGTGAGTAGGTGTCTGTGTGTGTGTGTGGTGAGTAGGTGTCTGTGTGTGTGTGTGGTGAGTAGGTGTGTGGTGTGTGTGTGTGGTGAGTAGGTGTGTGGTGTGTGTGTGTGGTGAGTAGGTGTCTGTGTGTGTGGTGAGTAGGTGTGTGGTGTGTGTGTGTGGTGAGTAGGTGTGTGGTGTGTGTGTGTGTGTGGTGAGTAGGTGTCTGTGTGTGTGGTGAGTAGGTGTGTGGTGTGTGTGTGTGGTGAGTAGGTGTCTGTGTGTGTGTGGGGAGTAGGTGTGTGGTGTGTGTGTGTGTGGTGAGTTGGTGTCTGTGTGTGTGTGGTGAGTAGGTGTGTGGTGTGTGTGGTGAGTAGGTGTGTGGTGTGTGTGGTGAGTAGGTGTCTGTGTGTGTGTGGTGAGTAGGTGTCTGTGTGTGTGTGGTGAGTAGGTGTGTGTGTGTCTGGTGTGTGTGTGTCTGGTGTGTGTGTGTCTGGTGTGTGTGTGGTGAGTAGGTGTGTGGTGTGTGTACGTGGTGAGTAGGTGTGTGGTGTGTGTATGTGGTGAGTAGGTGTGTGGTGTGTGTGTGTGGTGAGTAGGTGTGTGGTGTGTGTGTGTGGTGAGTAGGTGTGTGGAGTGTGTGTGTGGTGAGTAGGTGTGTGGTGTGTGTGTGTGGTGAGTAGGTGTCTGTGTGTGTGTGTGGCGAGTAGGTGTCTGTGTGTGTGTGGTGAATAGGTGTCTGTGTGTGTGTGGTGAGTAGGTGTGTGGTGTGTGTGTGTGGTGAGTAGGTGTCTGTGTGTGTGTGGTGAGTAGGTGTGTGGTGTGTGTGGTGAGTAGGTGTGTGGTGTGTGTGTGTGGTGAGTAGGTGTGTGTGTGTGTGTGGTGAGTAGGTGTGTGTGGGGTGGGGAGCAGTAGCGTTGTGGTTTGCGCGCTCCACTACGAACCTGGCGACCCGAGTTCGATTCCCACTCATGTCCACCACCAGTGACGAATATCTGAAACGGTCGTGGGCCTCACCTAGGTCGATACGTACCTGGTGCGGTGTGTAGTGAACATCGCCACTGGGGAGACAAAGGCGGCCGGGCGTGGTGCTGGCCACTCACCTCCTCGTGTGCCACAGTGCCGGTAGCTTTCATAGGCGCTACTCGCTAACAGCACTTGCCCCAACAGTCTCTTGAAGGCTACAGGGGGCATCTTTGTCTTTGTAATTAGTATCAGTGAACCGACACTCACACGTACACACAAAGACAAAGATCCCCCGTATAGCCTTAGACTGTAGGGGCAAGTGCTGTTAGCGAGCACCTATGAAGGCCGGCACGGCACACGAGGGGGTGGGTGGCCAACACCACGCCCGGCCGCCTTTGTCTCCCGGATGGCGATGTTTACACACTGCACCAGGTACTCATTTGAGGCTGAGTCGACCTAGGGGAGGCCCGGTTCAGATAATCGTTACTGGTATTGGCCGTGAGCGGGAATCGAACCCGGGTCGCCGAGTTCATAGCGCAGCGTAGCACTAACCACTACACCACCACTCCCCACACACTCACACACACCACACACACATATACACACATACCACACACACACCACACACACCACACAAACACACACCACACACACACCACACACACACCACACACACCACACACTCACACCATACACACACATCACACACATAACACACACACCACACACACACCACACACACACACCACACACTACACACACCACACACACATACACACACGTACACACACACAGAGGCACACCTTTAATAAGTTAGTGATATCACTGATACGCACCTTGTGATACGTTTACAGCCTTTTGTAAATCCACTGCTGGATTTGAGCGAACCCGTGGGTGGTCGCGCTGACGACTGCACGACCGATGCACCCCGGCCCTTAATAGGTGCTCGCTGACAGCACTTGCCCCTGCAGCCTGCGAGGCTGTACGGAGTGTACGGCTGGGGTGCTTCGAGTCCCTGGGTCCCTGCGGTCCGAATCTGCAGCGGCATTCCCTCCTCCTCCTCATTTCACGACCTTGACGGAGCCGCAATTTTGGCTGTCCGTGAATCGCATCTGGAACTCTCCACGCGACTTCTGCGTCGAGAGAGAGAGATGAAGTAGTGAGATACAAAGTGATGAGAGATAAAGTGATGAGAGATAATGCGGTGAGAGATACAGTGACGAGAGATAAAGTGATGAGAGATAAAGTGGTGAGAGATGAAGTGGTGAGAGATAAAGTGACGAGAGATAAAGTGATGAGAGATAAAGTGATGAGAGATAAAGTGGTGAGAGATAAAGTGGTGAGAGATAAAGTGGTGAGAGATGAAGTGATGAGAGACAAAGTGACGAGAGATAAAGTGGTGAGAGATAAAGTGATGAGAGATAAAGTGACGAGAGATAAAGTGACGAGAGATAAAGTGACGAGAGATAAAGCGGTGAGAGATACAGTGATGAGAGATAAAGTGAAGAGAGATAAAGTGATGAGAGATAAAGTGAAGAGAGATAAAGTGACGAGAGATGAAGTGACGAGAGATAAAGTGACGAGAGATAAAGTGACGAGAGATAAAGTGGTGAGAGATAAAGTGATGAGAGATAAAGTGATGAGAGATGAAGCGATGAGAGATGAAGCGATGAGAGATAAAGCGATGAGAGATACAGTGACGAGATATATTATTTACGTAATGATTTAATGACATTTATTAAACCAAAGTGCTATTGACGAGCACCTCCGGAACACTCACCTCGCGACTACCAAGGGGATACTCTACGCATCCTCCATGTTGACAATATTCTTGGGTGTGGGGCGGTGGGGGGAGAGATGACGATCACGGTGGTGGCGGTGATCGTGGGAGGGAGGGAATTCCAGAGTGGAGCCGTGCGGGTGAAGACGCAGAGGGAGAAGCAAGCGGTGTGACCTGCAGTGTGGTGGACTTGTGGGTGGGTGAGTGAGAGAATGGGTGAGTATGTGGGTGAGCCGGTGGGTGAGTAAGTGGGAGAGACAATGGGTGAGAGAATGGGTGAGTGGACGGGTAGGTGAGTGTCTGAATGAGCGAGTGAGTGGATGAGCGTTTTTTTGTGATCTAAAGTGTGGTGAATGGGTGAATGGGTGAGCGAGTGAGTGAATGAGAGTATGAGTGGCTGAGTGAGCGAGTGAGTGAGTGACTGAGCAGGTAAGTGGATGTGTGTTGTCACCTGCATTGTGGTGAGGTGAGTGAGCGGGAGAGTGAGTGACTAAACGGGTGAGTGGATGTGTGTTGTGACCTGCATTGTGGTGAGGTGAGTGAGTGGGTGGGTGAGTGAGTGGGTGGGTGAGTGAGTGAGCGGGTGAGTGGATGAGTGTGTTGTTGTGATCTGCATTGTGGTGAGTAAGTGAGCGAGTGAGTAGATGAGCGTCTTTTGTGATTTAAAGTGTGGTGAATGGGTGAGCGAGCGAGTGAATGAGAGTGTAAGTGGGTGAGTGACCGAGTGAGTGAGTGGCTGAGTGAGTGAATGAGTGAATGAGTGGCTGAGTGAGCGAGTGAGTGAATGAGCGGGTGTGTGAGTGAGGGAGCGGGTGAGCGGGTGAGTGAGGTGAGCGAGTGAGTGAGGTGAGCGGGTGAGTGAGTGAGTGTGTTGTTGTGACCTGCAGTGTGATGATGCATGAGACTCAACAATCGGTGTCTGCTGTGGACCAATCCACAGCTTATTTCGCAAGCCACTGGGGAACTCTTCTCAACCAAGATTCAAAACGCATTTCTTCAGAAACGCCTTGTGTATGTTTCGTTCGTAATAATTCAAATGTTTCACGCGGCATTCCATCCCAGGACCCCAATGCGCGACGCATGAGAATCAGGAAGAGAAAACACAACCCAGGTGGCAACCGGGTCGAACTGCAGAGGGGGGGGGGGAGGGCGCAAGGCCACTTGAACGAGATGGGGTTTCAAAGCGAACTGAATTATATCAAGCGACTCCGACCGCCGCCCCGATTTCAAGCGGCGAGAGCCTCAGTTTGTGGTCCTTCCCAGCCCGCACCTCCGCTGAGCGCCGTTAGCCGCCACGTGCGGCTGTGTGAGAGGAGATCCACGTGCGGCGGCAGTAGACTTGGGAGTGTAGCAGCGTCGGAGTGACACGGGGAGGCGCTTTGCGCTTGGTGGCGCTAACCGCGATGGTGATGGTCTGGTGATGGTCTGGTGATGGTGTGGTGATGGTCTGGTGATGGTGTGGTGATGGCCCCATCACCGTCATCGCCATCACTGCCGTCGTGTGGAATTGTACAGCAGCAGCAGCAGCAAGCCAAATGCTCTAAAACGCGTGACGTTGATTCTACATATGGAGGGAGGGGTGAGTGGGTGGGGGGGGGCGTCGAGGGGGTCGGGCGGTAATTATCCCTGCAGCGACTAATTAAGGCGGACATTGGGGGTGGAGAAGGGACATTGGGGGGGTGTGTGGAGTGGGGGGGGGTCTCCGTGTCGTCTCCTGCTCGAACGCTGACTCCCGGAGATTCGATTAGCACGGTTGGATTCGGTGGTGGTGGTGGTGAGCGACGCTCACAACAACGAGCGGAGCGCCGGGTGGCTAAAGCACAGCAAGTTGGTACAGTAGGGGGCATAGGTGGTGCATCAGCCAGTCATCTCGGTCATCTCGGTCAGTCGACCCGTGGCACCTGGGTCTGCCCCGTGACCTGCCAGCGGGCGTTCGACACTTCACGTGGCCTCAAAGTGCACTTGGCCTGGCACAAGCGTCGTGGTGACGTCACCGCCACTTAGTGGCGAATGGCGGTTGTTGTTGCTGTGGTGAGATGGTGGATGCAGTGGTGGTATCGTGGTGGTGTGGTGGTGTGGTGGTGTAGTGGTGGTGGTGTAGTGGTGAGGTGGTGGTGGGGTAGTGGTGGTGTAGTGGTGGATGCAGTGGTGGATGCAGTGGTGGTGTAGTGGTGGTGTAGTGGTGGTGTAGTGGTGGTGTAGTGGTGGTGTAGTGGTGGTGTGGTGGTGGTGTGGTGGTGGTGTAGTGGTGGTGTGGTGGTGGTGTAGTGGTGGTGTAGTGGTGGATGCAGTGGTGGTTGTAGTGGTGGTGTAGTGGTGGTGTAGAGGTGGTGTAGTGGTGGTGGTGTGGTGGTGGTGTAGATGTGGTGGATGCAGTGGTGGTATCGTGGTGGTGTAGTGGTGGTGTAGTGGTGGTGTAGTGGTGGTTGTAGTGGTGGTTGTAGTGGTGTGGAGAGATGGTGGTGTAGTGGTGGTGTAGTGGTGGATGCAGTGGTGGTGTAGTGGTGGTGTAGTGGTGGTGTATGTGTGTTGAACATCCTTCGTACCACTGTACATAGCCGACTGCGCTAATCGGAATTGCGGGGGAAGGATAACAAACAAAACACTAAAAAGCAGTTTCTAAGGAAGTGAGTTTTCAATGTCGATGATTTATAAGTGCAAAGCTCCCTGTGAAGAGTCGGTCTGCAGCAAACGCTGACCGTTTCGTCTCATCCATCATCACACTGCAGGTCACAAACAACTCACTCATTCACAACTCACTCACCCCCTCACTCACCACAATGCAGGTCACAACAACTCACTCATTCACAAATCACTCATTCACCAACACACTCACTCATTCACACACTCACCACAATGCAGGTCACAAACAACTCACTCATTCACAAATCACTCATTCACCAACACACTCACTCATTCACACACTCACCACAATGCAGGTCACAACTCACTCATTCACAAACTCACTCATTCACAAACTCACTCACCCACAAACTCGCTCATTCACACACTCACCACAATGCAGGTCACAAACAACTCACTCATTCACAACTCACTCATTCACACACTCATTCACAAATACACTCACCCACTCACCACAATGCAGGTCACAACAACTCACTCATTCACAACTCATTCACAAACTCACTCATTCACAAATACACTCACTCATCACAATGCAGGTCACAACAACTCACTCATTCACAGCTCACTCATTCACAAACACACTCACCCACTCACTCACCACAATGCAGGTCACAACAACTCACTCACTCATTCACAACTCACTCATTCACAACTCACTCATTCACAACTCACTCATTCACAAACACACTCACCCACTCACTCACCACAATGCAGGTCACAACAACTCACTCACTCATTCACAACTCACTCATTCACAAACACACTCACCTACTCGCTCACCACAATGCAGGTCACAACAAAAAAGTTCACCCACTCGCTCGCCCATTCTCTCACCCGCCCATTCTCTCACCCACCCACTCACCCACCCACTTGCTCAATATCGTACGGTGCAAAAGAAGTCCACGGTACGTGTGCAGCTGCGTTATTCCATCTGTGAGTCCTCACGGCCAAGGCGCCCCCCACCCTCCCCACCCTCCCACACCCCCCCCCCCCATCCTTACCCCCCCCCCCCGCGTCACTGGTTGGCAGGAGACGCAGACCCACGGTCGAGTTGGTGATGATATTGAGGCTGACCACGTTCCGTCGAGTTGAGCCGAGGTCATTGTTCTGGGTTCAGAGCTTGGTGGGGGGAGAGGGAGAGACGCGGTTTGATGTGGTGGAGGTGGTGGAGGAGGGAATTCCACAGCTGAGACACGGAGAGAAGCGATGTCGACCTCGCTAGTGGTGAGTGGGTGAGTTGAACGAGTGTGTGAGTGGGTGGGTAGGGGAGTGGGTTAGTGGGTGAGTGAGTGTGTGAGTGGGTGGGTAGGGGAGTGAGTTAGTAAGTGGGTAGGTAGGGGAGTGAGTTAGTGGGTGAGTGAACGAGTGGGTGAGTGGGTGGGTAAGGGAGTGAGTTAGTGGGTGAGTGAATGAGTGGGTGAGTGGGTGGGTAGGGGAGTGAGTTAGTGGGTGAATGAGTGGGTGAGTTAACGAGTGTGTGAGTGGGTGGGTAGGGGAGTGAGTTAGTGGGTGAGTGAACGAGTGGGTGAGTGGGTGGGTAAGGGAGTGAGTTAGTGGGTGAGTGAACGAGTGGGTGAGTGGGTGGGTAGGGGAGTGAGTTAGTAAGTGGGTGAGTGAACAAGCGGGTGAGTGGGTGGGTAGGGTAGTGAGTTAGTGCGTGAATGAGTGGGTGAGTGAACGAGTGGGTGAGTGGGTGGGTAGGGGAGTGAGTTAGTGGGTGAGTGAACTAGTGTGTGAGTGGGTGGGTAGGGGAGTGAGTTAGTGGGTGAGTGAACTAGTGTGTGAGTGGGTGTGACAAGTGAGTTTAGTTAGGGGCAGTGTTCTGGTTATTCATAGACGCTGATACTCGCTAACAGCACTGTTCCCCCAGTCTGTTGTGGCTATATCGGGGATCTTTGTGGTTTGGCTCTGAAAGGCCGCCCTAGTCATGACCACAGTGTGTTGTATTGAACCGCAAGCCATCGTGTGCCAGTGTCAGGGTCCACATTTGCCAAACTCGGAAAAAGGTTACCCGCAAATTACTCGCTTGTGATTACACAAAGACAAATATCCCCCGTATAGCCTGAAAATACTGTTGGGGCAAGTGCTGTTAGCGAGTAGCACCTATGCAGGCCGGCACACGAGGGGGTGGGTGCCCGGCCGCCTTTGTCTCCCCAGTGGCGATGTTTACACACCGCACCAGCCACCCATTTGTCGACCTCGGGAGAGGCCCAGGACCGGTTCAGATAATTGTCAGTGGTGTTCGTGGCCGTGAGCGGGAATCGAACTCGGGTAGCCGGGTTCACGGGGCAGCGCGCTCACCGCTACACGACCACTTCCCGCAACAACAACAACAACCGCCATTCGCCACTAAGTGGCGGTGACGTCACCACGACGCTTGTGCCAGGCCAAGTGCACCTTGAGGCCACGTGAAGTGTCGAACGCCCGCTGGCAGGAGGTCACGGGGCAGACCCAGCAGGTGCCACGGGTCGACTGACTGAGACGACCGAGATGACTGGCTGATGCACCACCTTTGCCCCCTACTGTGCTTCCCGCAAACACACTCACACACAGTGGCAAATCATTGCCCCCTACTGGCATCATACTTGACGCCCGCCTGCAGGCCAAGGTTACAGAGTCCTGCCGCACAGGGACAGCTGCCACCACTGGGGGTTGCCTTGTTAGAATCCGAGACGTATTGCACTTTTCTGTTGTCAATATTATCATTCTGATGGCTCTGATTGTTTAGCCCGAAAAGCCTCGCCGTGTCTCTTGACTCCTCTGCGTTTTACAACTCGAGATTGGCCCGGCAGTGCGTGCCGCCGTGGCCAGGAGATGTTGACTACCTCGCCTGGTGTGCAGGAGATCGTTGGTTCGATCCCGACCATAACGCCCGTTGTATATTTGGAGTTTGCGTATCTCTCATCATCATCATCATGGAAGCTAGGTAAATGTTAACTACCTCGCCTGGTGTGCAGGAGGTTGTGGACTTGAACTCGACCCTGACGCCCGTTGTATATTTGGAGTTTGTGTGTCTCTCATCATCATCATCATGGAAGCTAGGTAAATATTAACTACCTCGCCTGGTATGCAGGAGATTGTGGGTTCGATCCCGACCCTGACCCCTGCTGCTGTATATTTGGAGTTTGCGTGTCTCTCTCATCATCACGGTGGCTATGAGATGTTAACTACTATCGCCTGGTATGCAGGAGGTTGTGGGTTCGATCCTGACCCTGACTCCTGCTGTATATTTGGAGTCTGCGTGTCTCTCTCTCATCATCATCACGGTGGCTATGAGATGTTAACTACCTCGCCTGGTGATAATTGGTTCTTTACCCTTCTATCTGGCAACAAAACTGACACCTTTTTACAAGGAGTCATGTTTGCATAGACCGCAATACCTGCAGTCATAATACAAACAAAAGAACATAACTCTGATAATGTGCACTGTCCTTGAAGTTGATTGGTCCACACCCGAGACAGCTTTCCTTAGAGCCTAGTCTCATATGGGTTGGACCAGATGACGCCAAAAGGCGCACAACTCAAGGACAATGCACCATCAGAGTATGAGAGCTCGGGGTAAGCATCTACACTATGGGAACCTCATTTGCCAGCAAAAATATGATAATTGGTTCTTTACCCTTCTATCTGGCAACAAAACTGACACCTTTTTACAAGGAGTCATGTTTGCATAGACCGCAATACCTGCAGTCATAATACAAACAAAAGAACATAACATGTTCAGGAGGTCGTGGGTTCGATCCCGACCCTAACGCCCGTTGTTTATCAGCAGTTTGCGTGTCTCTCTCTCCCCCTGTGGTCGTGTGGATTTTTCTCCGGATCCTCCGCTTTTTCCCCTCCACATTTCGAATCGACGTCGCGCGTTTCGAGTGTTCGGCTGCTATAAATATCCACGCGGCAATGACGACGACGACGACGATGATGATGACGATGCCGCCGCGTGACGGAGCTCTCATTTGTTATGGCCGCGTCGTTCCGGGGCCTTGCACTGCGTGGGTGAACGGCGGCGCAGCGATTGACACAGCGCTACAGACCCCGCCGACTCTGCGGCCGCCCCCCCCCCCCCCCCCCCCCCCCCTCGTGTGCAGTGCCGGCCCCCCCCGGTACGCGCCCCTCTCCCCGTGTGTTGACGAGGCTACGCGGGGCACCTTTGCCCGCCGTGTGTGTCGCGCGCGCAGGGCTGAAGGCGCAGCTGTACTACGTGCGCGATGGCGTCGTCTGCCAGAACGCGTTCTCCTTCGTGCTGCCCGTGCCGGGGGACATGGGCAGCCTGCACTTCACGTGGCACGCCTCCACGCCGGTGAGCGGCACGCTGCACCGTCACATGCACCGTCACTTGCACCGTCACTTGCACCGTCACTTGCACCGTCACATGCACCGTCACTTGCACCGTCACTTGCACCGTCACTTGCACCGTCACTTGCACCGTCACACGCACCGTCACTTGCACCGTCACACGCACCGTCACTTGCACCGTCACTTGCACCGTCACATGCACCGTCACATGCACCGTCACTTGCACCGTCACTTGCACCGTCACACGCACCGTCACTTGCATCGTCACTTGCACCGTCACTTGCACCGTCACTTGCACCGTCACTTGCACCGTCACACGCACCGTCACTTGCACCGTCACTTGCACCGTCACTTGCACCGTCACTTGCACCGTCACTTGCACCGTCACTTGCACCGTCACTTGCACCGTCACTTGCACCGTCACTTGCACCGTCACACGCACCGTCACTTGCACCGTCACTTGCACCGTCACACGCACCGTCACATGCACCGTCACTTGCACCGTCACTTGCACCGTCACTTGCACCGTCACTTGCACCGTCACTTGCACCGTCACACGCACCGTCACTTGCACCGTCACACGCACCGTCACACGCACCGTCACTTGCACCGTCACTTGCACCGTCACTTGCACCGTCACTTGCACCGTCACATGCACCGTCACTTGCACCGTCACTTGCACCGTCACACGCACCGTCACTTGCACCGTCACACGCACCGTCACACGCACCGTCACTTGCACCGTCACTTGCACCGTCACACGCACCGTCACTTGCACCGTCACTTGCACCGTCACTTGCACCGTCACTTGCACCGTCACACGCACCGTCACACGCACCGTCACTTGCACCGTCACTTGCACCGTCACTTGCACCGTCACTTGCACCGTCACACGCACCGTCACACGCACCGTCACATGCACCGTCACTTGCACCGTCACTTGCACCGTCACACGCACCGTCACTTGCACCGTCACACGCACCGTCACTTGCACCGTCACTTGCACCGTCACTTGCACCGTCACTTGCACCGTCACACGCACCGTCACACGCACCGTCACACGCACCGTCACACGCACCGTCACACGCACCGTCACACGCACCGTCACTTGCACCGTCACTTGCACCGTCACACGCACCGTCACACGCACCGTCACTTGCACCGTCACTTGCACCGTCACTTGCACCGTCACACGCACCGTCACTTGCACCGTCACACGCACCGTCACACGCACCGTCACACGCACCGTCACACGCACCGTCACACGTACCGTCACTTGCACCGTCACTTGCACCGTCACACGCACCGTCACACGCACCGTCACATGCACCGTCACTTGCACCGTCACTTGCACCGTCACACGCACCGTCACTTGCACCGTCACTTGCACCGTCACACGCACCGTCACACGCACCGTCACACGCACCGTCACTTGCACCGTCACACGCACCGTCACACGCACCGTCACACGCACCGTCACACGCACCGTCACACGCACCGTCACACGCACCGTCACACGCACCGTCACACGCACGTCACTTGCACCGTCACTTGCACCGTCACACGCACCGTCACTTGCACCGTCACTTGCACCGTCACTTGCACCGTCACTTGCACCGTCACTTGCACCGTCACACGCACCGTCACTTGCACCGTCACATGCACCGTCACTTGCACCGTCACTTGCACCGTCACACGCACCGTCACACGCACCGTCACATGCACCGTCACTTGCACCGTCACTTGCACCGTCACACGCACCGTCACTTGCACCGTCACTTGCACCGTCACACGCACCGTCACACGCACCGTCACACGCACCGTCACACGCACCGTCACTTGCACCGTCACTTGCACCGTCACACGCACCGTCACACGCACCGTCACACGCACCGTCACACGCACCGTCACACGCACCGTCACACGCACCGTCACACGCACCGTCACACGCACCGTCACTTGCACCGTCACTTGCACCGTCACACGCACCGTCACTTGCACCGTCACTTGCACCGTCACTTGCACCGTCACTTGCACCGTCACTTGCACCGTCACACGCACCGTCACTTGCACCGTCACATGCACCGTCACATGCACCGTCACTTGCACCGTCACTTGCACCGTCACTTGCACCGTCACACGCACCGTCACACGCACCGTCACACGCACCGTCACACGCACCGTCACTTGCACCGTCACTTGCACCGTCACTTGCACCGTCACACGCACCGTCACACGCACCGTCACACGCACCGTCACACGCACCGTCACTTGCACCGTCACGCACACCGTCACACACACCGTCACTTGCACCGTCACTTGCACCGTCACATGCACCGTCACACGCACCGTCACTTGCACCGTCACTTGCACCGTCACACGCACCGTCACACGCACCGTCACATGCACCGTCACATGCACCGTCACACGCACCGTCACTTGCACCGTCACACGCACCGTCACTTGCACCGTCACTTGCACCGTCACTTGCACCGTCACTTGCACCGTCACACGCACCGTCACTTGCACCGTCACACGCACCGTCACACGCACCGTCACTTGCACCGTCACATGCACCGTCACACGCACCGTCACTTGCACCGTCACTTGCACCGTCACACGCACCGTCACTTGCACCGTCACTTGCACCGTCACTTGCACCGTCACTTGCACCGTCACACGCACCGTCACACGCACCGTCACACGCACCGTCACACGCACCGTCACACGCACCGTCACACGCACCGTCACTTGCACCGTCACTTGCACCGTCACTTGCACCGTCACACGCACCGTCACTTGCACCGTCACACGCACCGTCACATGCACCGTCACACGCACCGTCACACGCACCGTCACACGTACCGTCACTTGCACCGTCACTTGCACCGTCACACGCACCGTCACACGCACCGTCACATGCACCGTCACTTGCACCGTCACTTGCACCGTCACACGCACCGTCACTTGCACCGTCACTTGCACCGTCACACGCACCGTCACACGCACCGTCACACGCACCGTCACTTGCACCGTCACTTGCACCGTCCCACCGTCACACGCACCGTCACACGCACCGTCACACGCACCGTCACACGCACCGTCACACGCACCGTCACACGCACCGTCACTTGCACCGTCACTTGCACCGTCACACGCACCGTCACTTGCACCGTCACTTGCACCGTCACTTGCACCGTCACTTGCACCGTCACACGCACCGTCACACGCACCGTCACTTGCACCGTCACTTGCACCGTCACTTGCACCGTCACACGCACCGTCACTTGCACCGTCACATGCACCGTCACATGCACCGTCACTTGCACCGTCACTTGCACCGTCACTTGCACCGTCACACGCACCGTCACACGCACCGTCACATGCACCGTCACATGCACCGTCACTTGCACCGTCACTTGCACCGTCACACGCACCGTCACACGCACCGTCACTTGCATCGTCACACGCACCGTCACACGCACCGTCACACGCACCGTCACACGCACCGTCACTTGCACCGTCACTTGCACCGTCACTTGCACCGTCACACGCACCGTCACACGCACCGTCACACGCACCGTCACACGCACCGTCACTTGCACCGTCACGCACACCGTCACACACACCGTCACTTGCACCGTCACTTGCACCGTCACATGCACCGTCACACGCACCGTCACACGCACCGTCACTTGCACCGTCACTTGCACCGTCACTTGCACCGTCACACGCACCGTCACACGCACCGTCACACGCACCGTCACACGCACCGTCACTTGCACCGTCACGCACACCGTCACACACACCGTCACTTGCACCGTCACTTGCACCGTCACATGCACCGTCACACGCACCGTCACTTGCACCGTCACTTGCCACCGTCACACGCACCGTCACACGCACCGTCACATGCACCGTCACATGCACCGTCACACGCACCGTCACTTGCACCGTCACACGCACCGTCACTTGCACCGTCACTTGCACCGTCACTTGCACCGTCACTTGCACCGTCACACGCACCGTCACTTGCACGTCACACGCACCGTCACACGCCACCGTCACTTGCACCGTCACATGCACCGTCACACGCACCGTCACTTGCACCGTCACTTGCCCACGTCACACGCACCGTCACTTGCACCGTCACTTGCACCGTCACTTGCACCGTCACTTGCACCGTCACACGCACCGTCACACCACCGTCACACGCACCGTCACACGCACCGTCACTTGCACCGTCACACGCACCGTCACAGCCACCGTCACAACGCACCGTCACATGCACGTCACACGCACCGTCACACGCACCGTCACATGCACCGTCACTTGCACCGTCACACGCCCCGTCACTTGACCGTCACTTGCACCGTCACTTGGCACCGTCACACGCACCGTCACACGCACCGTCCACACGCACCGTCACACGCACCGTCACACGCACCGTCACACGCACCGTCACACGCACCGTCACATGCACCGTCACTTGCACCGTCACACGCACCGTCACTTGCACCGTCACACGCACCGTCACTTGCACCGTCACACGCACCGTCACTTGCACCGTCACACGCACCGTCACACGCACCGTCACATGCACCGTCACTTGCACCGTCACACGCACCGTCACTTGCACCGTCACACGCACCGTCACACGCACCGTCACATGCACCGTCACACGCACCGTCACACGCACCGTCACTTGCACCATCACATGCACCGTCACATGCACCGTCACTTGCACCGTCACACGCACCGTCACTTGCACCGTCACATGCACCGTCACACGCACCGTCACTTGCACCGTCACATGCACCGTCACTTGCACCGTCACATGCACCGTCACATGCACCGTCACACGCACCGTCACTTGCACCGTCACATGCACCGTCACATGCACCGTCACTTGCACCGCAACGGCATCGTCACACGCACCGTCACTTGCACCGTCACATGCACCGTCACATGCACCGTCACTTGCACCGTCACATGCACCGTCACACGCACCGTCACTTGCACCGTCACTTGAACCGTCACTTGCACCGTCACATGCACCGTCACACGCACCGTCACACGCACCGTCACACGCACCGTCACTTGCACCGTCACACGCACCGTCACACGCACCGTCACACGCACCGTCACACGCACCGTCACATGCACCGTCACATGCACCGTCACACGCACCGTCACATGCACCGTCACACGCACCGTCACACGCACCGTCACTTGCACCGTCACACGCACCGTCACTTGCACCGTCACACGCACCGTCACACGCACCGTCACACGCACCGTCACACGCACCGTCACTTGCACCGTCACTTGCACCGTCACACGCACCGTCACACGCACCGTCACTTGCACCGTCACACGCACCGTCACACGCACCGTCACTTGCACCGTCACATGCACCGTCACATGCACCGTCACTCGCACCGTCACACGCACCGTCACACGCACCGTCACACGCACCGTCACACGCACCGTCACACGCACCGTCACACGCACCGTCACTTGCACCGTCACTTGCACCGTCACACGCACCGTCACACGCACCGTCACACGCACCGTCACATGCACCGTCACTTGCACCGTCACATGCACCGTCACTTGCACCGTCACTTGCACCGTCACTTGCACCGTCACATGCACCGTCACTTGCACCGTCACATGCACCGTCACTTGCACCGTCACTTGCACCGTCACTTGCACCGTCACACGCACCGTCACTTGCACCGTCACATGCACCGTCACTTGCACCGTCACTTGCACCGTCACTTGCACCGTCACATGCACCGTCACTTGCACCGTCACACGCACCGTCACTTGCACCGTCACTTGCACCGTCACTTGCACCGTCACTTGCACCGTCACTTGCACCGTCACTTGCACCGTCACTTGCACCGTCACTTGCACCGTCACTTGCACCGTCACTAGCACCGTCACACGCACCGTCACTAGCACCGTCACTTGCACCGTCACTTGCACCGTCACTTGCACCGTCACTTGCACCGTCACACGCACCGTCACTTGCACCGTCACTTGCACCGTCACTTGCACCGTCACTTGCACCGTCACTTGCACCGTCACTTGCACCGTCACTTGCACCGTCACACGCACCGTCACACGCACCGTCACACGCACCGTCACTTGCACCGTCACATGCACCGTCACATGCACCGTCACTTGCACCGTCACTTGCACCGTCACTTGCACCGTCACATGCACCGTCACACGCACCGTCACTTGCACCGTCACATGCACCGTCACATGCACCGTCACTTGCATCGTCACATGCACCGTCACACGCACCGTCACTTGCACCGTCACATGCACCGTCACATGCACCGTCACTTGCACCGTCACATGCACCGTCACACGCACCGTCACTTGCACCGTCACTTGCACCGTCACTTGCACCGTCACACGCACCGTCACACGCACCGTCACACGCACCGTCACACGCACCGTCACACGCACCGTCACACACGCACCGGTCACACGCACCGTCACACGCACCGTCACACGCACCGTCACAGCACGCACCGTCACACGCACCGTCACTTGCACCGTCACACGCACCGTCACACGCACCGTCACACGCACCGTCACACGCACCGTCACACGCACCGTCACACGCACCGTCACTTGCACCGTCACTTGCACCGTCACACGCACCGTCACTTGCACCGTCACTTGCACCGTCACTGCAGTCACACGCACCGTCATTGCACCGTCACTTGCACGTACACGCACCGTCACTTGCACCGTCACATGCACCGTCACTTGCACCGTCACTTGCACCGTCACACGCACCGTCACACGCACCGTCACACGCACCGTCACAGCACCGTCACACGCACGTCACACGCACCGTCACTTGCACCGTCACTTGCACCGTCACTTGCACCGTCACACGCACCGTCACTTGCACCGTCACATGCACCGTCACTTGCACCGTCACATGCACCGTCACTTGCACCGTCACTTGCACCGTCACACGCACCGTCACACGCACCGTCACACGCACCGTCACATGCACCGTCACTTGCACCGTCACTTGCACCGTCACTTGCACCGTCACACGCACCGTCACTTGCACCGTCACATGCACCGTCACTTGCACCGTCACTTGCACCGTCACTTGCACCGTCACATGCACCGTCACTTGCACCGTCACACGTACCGTCACACGCACCGTCACACGCACCGTCACTTGCACCGTCACTTGCACCGTCACTTGCACCGTCACTTGCACCGTCACTAGCACCGTCACACGCACCGTCACTAGCACGTCACTTGCACGCACTTGCACCGTTCACTTGCACCGTCACACGCACCGTCACTTGCACCGTCACTTGGCAACCGTCACTTGCACCGTCACTCTTGCACCGTCACTTGCACCGTCACTTGCACCGTCACACGCACCGTCACTTGCACCGTCACATGCACCATCACTTGCACCGTCACTTGCACCGTCACATGCACCGTCACATGCACCGTCACTTGCACCGTCACTTGCACCGTCACACGCACCGTCACACGCACCGTCACTTGCACCGTCACCTTGCACCGTCACATGCACCGTCACACGCAACCGTCACACGCACCGTCACATGCACCGTCACTTGCACCGTCACACGCACCGTCACACGCACCGTCACTTGCACCGTCACTTGCACCGTCACACGCACCGTCACTTGCACCGTCACTTGCACCGTCACTTGCACCGTCACATGCACCGTCACACGCACGTCACACGCACCGTCACACGCACCCGCCCTTGGCCCGTTCATTGCCACGTCACACGCACCGTCACTTGCACCGTCACTTGCACCGTCACTTGCACCGTCACTTTGCACCGTCACATGCACCGTCACATGCACCGTCACACGCACCGTCACACGCACCGTCACACGCACCGTCACACGCACCGTCACTTGCACCGTCACATGCACCGTCACACGCACCGTCACATGCACCGTCACTTGCACCGTCACATGCACCGTCACATGCACCGTCACACGCACCATCACACGCACCGTCACACGCACCGTCACACGCACCGTCACTTGCACCGTCACATGCACCGTCACACGCACCGTCACACGCACCGTCACTTGCACCGTCACATGCACCGTCACACGCACCGTCACACGCACCGTCACTTGCACCGTCACACGCACCGTCACTTGCACCGTCACTTGCACCGTCACTTGCACCGTCACTTGCACCGTCACACGCACCGTCACTTGCACCGTCACTTGCACCGTCACTTGCACCGTCACACGCACCGTCACACGCACCGTCACTTGCACCGTCACTTGCACCGTCACATGCACCGTCACACGCACCGTCACATGCACCGTCACTTGCACCGTCACACGCACCGTCACACGCACCGTCACACGCACCGTCACTTGCACCGTCACTTGCACCGTCACACGCACCGTCACACGCACCGTCACATGCACCGTCACACGCACCGTCACACGCACCGTCACTTGCACCGTCACACGCACCGTCACACGCACCGTCACTTGCACCGTCACACGCACCGTCACACGCACCGTCACACGCATCGTCACTTGCACCGTCACATGCACCGTCACACGCACCGTCACATGCACCGTCACATGCACCGTCACATGCACCGTCACTTGCACCGTCACTTGCACCGTCACTTGCACCGTCACATGCACCGTCACTTGCACCGTCACTTGCACCGTCACTTGCACCGTCACATGCACCGTCACATGCACCGTCACACGCACCGTCACTTGCACCGTCACTTGCACCGTCACTTGCACTGTCACACGCACCGTCACACGCACCGTCACTTGCACCGTCACATGCACCGTCACACGCACCGTCACTTGCACCGTCACTTGCACCGTCACACGCACCGTCACTTGCACCGTCACACGCACCGTCACACGCACCGTCACACGCACCGTCACACGCACCGTCACTTGCACCGTCACTTGCACCGTCACTTGCACCGTCACATGCACCGTCACACGCACCGTCACATGCACCGTCACTTGCACCGTCACTTGCACCGTCACTTGCACCGTCACATGCACCGTCACTTGCACCGTCACACGCACCGTCACTTGCACCGTCACTTGCACCGTCACTTGCCCCGTCACATGCACCGTCACACGCACCGTCACCACGCACCGTCACACGCACCGTCACTTGCACCGTCCACACGCACCGTCACTTGCACCGTCACTTGCACCGTCACACGCACCGTCACACGCACCGTCACACGCACCGTCACACGCACCGTCACCGCACCGTCACATGCACCGTCACACGCACCGTCACACGCACCGTCACATGCACCGTCACACGCACCGTCACACGCACGTCACACTCACCGTCACACGCACCGTCACTTGCACCGTCACATGCACCGTCACACGCACCGTCACACGCCACCGTCACTTGCACCGTCACATGCACCGTCAACGCACCGTCACACGCACCGTCACTTGCACCGTCACACGCACCGTCACTTGCACCGTCAATTGCACCGTCACTTGCACCGTCACTTGCACCGTCACAGCACAGTCACTTGCACCGTCACTTGCACCGTCACTTGCACCGTCACACTTGCACCGTCACTTGCACCGTCATCACTTGCACCGTCACTTGCACGTCACTTGCACCGTCACATGCACCGTCACACGCACCGTCACATGCACCGTCACTTGCACCGTCACACGCACCGTCACACGCACCGTCACACGCACCGTCACTTGCACCGTCACTTGCACCGTCACACGCACCGTCACACGCACCGTCACACGCACCGTCACATGCACCGTCACACGCACCGTCACACGCACCGTCACTTGCACCGTCACACGCACCGTCACACGCACCGTCACTTGCACCGTCACACGCACCGTCACACGCACCGTCACACGCATCGTCACTTGCACCGTCACATGCACCGTCACACGCACCGTCACATGCACCGTCACTTGCACCGTCACTTGCACCGTCACTTGCACCGTCACATGCACCGTCACTTGCACCGTCACTTGCACCGTCACTTGCACCGTCACATGCACCGTCACTTGCACCGTCACACGCACCGTCACTTGCACCGTCACTTGCACCGTCACTTGCACTGTCACACGCACCGTCACACGCACCGTCACTTGCACCGTCACATGCACCGTCACACGCACCGTCACTTGCACCGTCACTTGCACCGTCACACGCACCGTCACTTGCACCGTCACACGCACCGTCACACGCACCGTCACACGCACCGTCACTTGCACCGTCACTTGCACCGTCACTTGCACCGTCACATGCACCGTCACACGCACCGTCACATGCACCGTCACTTGCACCGTCACTTGCACCGTCACTTGCACCGTCACATGCACCGTCACTTGCACCGTCACACGCACCGTCACACGCACCGTCACTTGCACCGTCACTTGCACCGTCACTTGCACCGTCACTTGCATCGTCACTTGCACCGTCACTTGCACCGTCACATGCACCGTCACTTGCACCGTCACTTGCACCGTCACTTGCACCGTCACATGCACCGTCACATGCACCGTCACATGCACCGTCACTTGCACCGTCACTTGCACCGTCACTTGCACCGTCACTTGCACCGTCTCTTGCACCGTCACATGCACCGTCACATGCACCGTCACTTGCACCGTCACTTGCACCGTCACTTGCACCGTCACACGCACCGTCACACGCACCGTCACACGCACCGTCACACGCACCGTCACTTGCACCGTCACTTGCACCGTCACTTGGCACGTCACTTGCACCGTCACTTGCACCGTCACACGCACCGTCACATGCACCGTCACACGCACCGTCACTTGCACCGTCACTTGCACCGTCACACGCACCGTCACACGCACCGTCACAAGCACCGTCACACGCACCGTCACATGCACCGTCACTTGCACCGTCACACGCACCGTCACACGCACCGTCACACGCACCGTCAAACGCACCGTCACTTGCACCGTCACTTGCACCGTCACACGCACCGTCACACGCACCGTCACATGCACCGTCACACGCACCGTCACACGCACCGTCACTTGCACCGTCACACGCACCGTCACACGCACCGTCACTTGCACCGTCACACGCACCGTCACACGCACCGTCACACGCATCGTCACTTGCACCGTCACATGCACCGTCACTTGCACCGTCACTTGCACCGTCACTTGCACCGTCACATGCACCGTCACTTGCACCGTCACTTGCACCGTCACTTGCACCGTCACATGCACCGTCACTTGCACCGTCACACGCACCGTCACTTGCACCGTCACTTGCACCGTCACTTGCACTGTCACACGCACCGTCACACGCACCGTCACTTGCACCGTCACATGCACCGTCACACGCACCGTCACTTGCACCGTCACTTGCACCGTCACACGCACCGTCACTTGCACCGTCACACGCACCGTCACACGCACCGTCACACGCACCGTCACTTGCACCGTCACTTGCACCGTCACTTGCACCGTCACATGCACCGTCACACGCACCGTCACATGGCACCGTCACTTGCACCGTCACTTGCACCGTCACTTGCACCGTCACATGCACCGTCACTAGCACCGTCCACACGCACCGTCACACGCACCGTCACACGCACCGTCACTTGCACCGTCACTTGCACCGTCACTTGCACCGTCACTTGCACCGTCACATGCACCGTCACTTGCACCGTCACTTGCACCGTCACTTGCAACGTCACATGCACCGTCACATGCACCGTCACATGCACCGTCACTTGCACGGTCACTTGCACCGTCACTTGCACCGTCACTTGCACCGTCACTTGCACCGTCACATGCACCGTCACATGCACCGTCACTTGCACCGTCACTTGCACCGTCACATGCACCGTCACTTGCACCGTCACTTGCACCGTCACTTGCACCGTCACTTGCACCGTCACTTGCACCGTCACTTGCACCGTCACTTGCACCGTCACACGCACCGTCACATGCACCGTCACACGCACCGTCACACGCACCGTCACACGCACCGTCACTTGCACCGTCACTTGCACCGTCACACGCACCGTCACACGCACCGTCACACGCACCGTCACACGCACCGTCACTTGCACCGTCACTTGCACCGTCACTTGCCCGTCACACGCACCGTCACACGCACCGTCACACGCACCGTCACTTGCACCGTCACTTGCACCGTCACTTGCACCGTCACTTGCACCGTCACACGCACCGTCACTTGCACCGTCACACGCACCGTCACACGCACCGTCACACGCACCGTCACTTGCACCGTCACTTGCACCGTCACTTGCACCGTCACATGCACCGTCACACGCACCGTCACATGCACCGTCACTTGCACCGTCACTTGCACCGTCACTTGCACCGTCACATGCACCGTCACACGCACCGTCACACGCACCGTCACACGCACCGTCACTTGCACCGTCACTTGCACCGTCACTTGCACCGTCACATGCACCGTCACATGCACCGTCACATGCACCGTCACATGCACCGTCACACGCACCGTCACACGCACCGTCACATGCACCGTCACTTGCACCGTCACACGCACCGTCACCGCACCGTCACACGCACCGTCACTTGCACCGTCCTTGCACCGTCACGCACCGTCACTTGCACCGTCACTTGCACCGTCACACGCCGTCACTTGCACCGTCACTGCACCGTCACACGCACCGTCACACGCACCGTCACTTGCACCGTCACATGCACAGTCACACGCACCGTCACTTGCACCGTCACTTGCACCGTCACACGCACCGTCACACGCACCGTCACTTGCACCGTCACACGCACCGTCACATGCACCGTCACATGCACCGTCACACGCACCGTCACTTGCACCGTCACACGCACCGTCACACGCACCGTCACTTGCACCGTCACTTGCACCGTCACACGCACCGTCACACGCACCGTCATATGCACCGTCACACGCACCGTCACACGCACCGTCACTTGCACCGTCACACGCACCGTCACACGCACCGTCACTTGCACCGTCACACGCACCGTCACACGCACCGTCACACGCATCGTCACTTGCAACGTCACATGCACCGTAACACGCACCGTCACATGCAACCGTCACTGCACCGTCACTTGCACCGTCACTTGCACCGTCACATTGCACCGTCCACTTGCACCGTCACTTGCACCGTCACTTGCACCGTCACATGCACCGTCACTTGCACGTCACACGCACCGTCACTTGCACCGTCACTTGCACCGTCACTTGCACCGTCACACGCACCGTCACACGCACCGTCACTTGCACCGTCACATGCACCGTCACACGCACCGTCACTTGCACCGTCACACGCACCGTCACTTGCACCGTCACACGCACCGTCACACGCACCGTCACACGCACCGTCACACGCACCGTCACTTGCACCGTCACTTGCACCGTCACTTGCACCGTCACATGCACCGTCACACGCACCGTCACATGCACCGTCACTTGCACCGTCACTTGCACCGTCACTTGCACCGTCACATGCACCGTCACTTGCACCGTCACACGCACCGTCACACGCACCGTCACTTGCACCGTCACTTGCACCGTCACTTGCACCGTCACTTGCACCGTCACTTGCACCGTCACTTGCACCGTCACATGCACCGTCACTTGCACCGTCACTTGCACCGTCACTTGCACCGTCACATGCACCGTCACATGCACCGTCACATGCACCGTCACTTGCACCGTCACTTGCACCGTCACTTGCACCGTCACATGCACCGTCACATGCACCGTCACTTGCACCGTCACTTGCACCGTCACTTGCACCGTCACTTGCACTGTCACACGCACCGTCACACGCACCGTCACTTGCACCGTCACATGCACCGTCACACGCACCGTCACTTGCACCGTCACTTGCACCGTCACACGCACCGTCACTTGCACCGTCACACGCACCGTCACACGCACCGTCACACGCACCGTCACTTGCACCGTCACTTGCACCGTCACTTGCACCGTCACATGCACCGTCACACGCACCGTCACATGCACCGTCACTTGCACCGTCACTTGCACCGTCACTTGCACCGTCACATGCACCGTCACTAGCACCGTCACACGCACCGTCACACGCACCGTCACACGCACCGTCACTTGCACCGTCACTTGCACCGTCACTTGCACCGTCACTTGCACCGTCACATGCACCGTCACTTGCACCGTCACTTGCACCGTCACTTGCAACGTCACATGCACCGTCACATGCACCGTCACATGCACCGTCACTTGCACGGTCACTTGCACCGTCACTTGCACCGTCACTTGCACCGTCACTTGCACCGTCACATGCACCGTCACATGCACCGTCACTTGCACCGTCACTTGCACCGTCACATGCACCGTCACTTGCACCGTCACTTGCACCGTCACTTGCACCGTCACTTGCACCGTCACTTGCACCGTCACTTGCACCGTCACTTGCACCGTCACACGCACCGTCACACGCACCGTCACACGCACCGTCACACGCACCGTCACACGCACCGTCACTTGCACCGTCACTTGCACCGTCACACGCACCGTCACACGCACCGTCACACGCACCGTCACACGCACCGTCACTTGCACCGTCACTTGCACGCACCGCCCGTCACACGCACCGTCACACGCACCGTCACTTGCCACGTCATTGCACCGTCACTTGCACCGTCACTTGCACCGTCACACGCACCGTCACTTGCACCGTCACACGCACCGTCACACGCACCGTCACACGCACCGTCACTTGCACCGTCACTTGCACCGTCACTTGCACCGTCACATGCACCGTCACACGCACCGTCACATGCACCGTCACTTGCACCGTCACTTGCACCGTCACTTGCACCGTCACATGCACCGTCACACGCACCGTCACACGCACCGTCACACGCACCGTCACTTGCACCGTCACTTGCACCGTCACTTGCACCGTCACATGCACCGTCACATGCACCGTCACATGCACCGTCACATGCACCGTCACACGCACCGTCACACGCACCGTCACATGCACCGTCACTTGCACCGTCACACGCACCGTCACACGCACCGTCACACGCACCGTCACTTGCACCGTCACTTGCACCGTCACTTGCACCGTCACACGCACCGTCACTTGCACCGTCACTTGCACCGTCACACGCACCGTCACTTGCACCGTCACTTGCACCGTCACACGCACCGTCACACGCACCGTCACTTGCACCGTCACATGCACCGTCACACGCACCGTCACTTGCACCGTCACTTGCACCGTCACACGCACCGTCACACGCACCGTCACTTGCACCGTCACACGCACCGTCACATGCACCGTCACACGCACCGTCACTTGCACCGTCACACGCACCGTCACACGCACCGTCACTTGCACCGTCACTTGCACCGTCACACGCACCGTCACACGCACCGTCATATGCACCGTCACACGCACCGTCACACGCACCGTCACTTGCACCGTCACACGCACCGTCACACGCACCGTCACTTGCACCGTCACACGCACCGTCACACGCACCGTCACACGCATCGTCACTTGCACCGTCACATGCACCGTCACACGCACCGTCACATGCACCGTCACTTGCACCGTCACTTGCACCGTCACTTGCACCGTCACTTGCACCGTCACTTGCACCGTCACTTTGCACCGTCAATGCACCGTCACTTGCACCGTCACACGCACGTCACTTGCACCGTCACTTTGCACCGTCACTTGCACCGTCACACGCACCGTCACACGCACCGTCACTTGCACCGTCACATGCACCGTCACACGCACCGTCACTTGCACCGTCACTTGCACCGTCACACGCACCGTCACTTGCACCGTCACACGCACCGTCACACGCACCGTCACACGCACCGTCACACGCACCGTCACTTGCACCGTCACTTGCACCGTCACTTGCACCGTCACTTGCACCGTCACACGCACCGTCACATGCCCGTCACTTGCACCGTCACTTGCACCGTCACTTGCACCGTCACATGCACCGTCACTTGCACCGTCACACGCACCGTCACACGCACCGTCACTTGCACCGTCACTTGCACCGTCCCTTGCACCGTCACTTCACCGTCACTTGCACCGTACTTGCACCGTCACTTGCACCGTCACATGCACCGTCACTTGCACCGTCACTTGCACCGTCACTTGCACCGTCACATGCACCGTCACATGCACCGTCACATGCACCGTCACTTGCACCGTCACTTGCACCGTCACTTGCACCGTCACATGCACCGTCACATGCACCGTCACTGCACCGTCACTTGCACCGTCACTTGCACCGTCACTTGCACCGTCACATGCACCGTCACACGCACCGTCACACGCACCGTCACTTGCACCGTCACTTGCACCGTCACTTGCACCGTCACACGCACCGTCACTTGCACCGTCACTTGCACCGTCACTTGCACTGTCACTTGCACCGTCACTTGCACCGTCACACGCACCGTCACACGCACCGTCACACGCACCGTCACTTGCACCGTCACTTGCACCGTCACTTGCACCGTCACTTGCACCGTCACTTGCACCGTCACATGCACCGTCACATGCACCGTCACTTGCACCGTCACTTGCACCGTCACTTGCACCGTCACTTGCACCGTCACTTGCACCGTCACATGCACCGTCACATGCACCGTCACTTGCACCGTCACTTGCACCGTCACTTGCACCGTCACACGCACCGTCACACGCACCGTCACACGCACCGTCACACGCACCGTCACACGCACCGTCACTTGCACCGTCACTTGCACCGTCACTTGCACCGTCACTTGCACCGTCACATACACCGTCACATACACCGTCACATGCACCGTCACTTGCACCGTCACACGCACCGTCACACGCACCGTCACACGCACCGTCACTTGCACCGTCACTTGCACCGTCACTTGCACCGTCACTTGCACCGTCACATACACCGTCACATACACCGTCACATGCACCGTCACTTGCACCGTCACACGCACCGTCACACGCACCGTCACTTGCACCGTCACTTGCACCGTCACATGCACCGTCACATGCACCGTCACGGTGATCAACACCAACACCGGCACCTGCACTGGTGGCGACGCCAACACTTTGGTTGTACTTGTCTAGTTGATTGTGCTCATGATGTTGATGATGGTATTGATGATGGTGATAATACTGATGTTATTGATGATGATGATGTTGTTGATGGTATTGATGGTGGTGGTGATGGTATTGATGGTGGTGATGGTATTGATGGTGGTGATGGTATTGATGGTGGTGGTGATGGTATTGATGGTGAATGTGGTGGTGATGATATTGATGGTGGTGGTGATGGAGGTGGTGATTGTGGTGGTGGTGGTGATGGTGATGGTATTGATGGTGGTACTGATGGTGGTGGTGGTGGTGGTGGTGATGGTATTGATGGTGATGGTATTGATGGTGGTGGTGGTGATGGTGGTGGTGGTATTGATGGTGATGGTATTGATGGTGGTGGTGGTGATGGTGGTGATGGTATTGATGGTGATGGTATTGATGGTGGTGGTGGTGATGGTGGTGATGGTATTGATGGTGATGGTATTGATGGTGGTGGTGGTGATGGTGCTGGTGATGGTGTTGATGTTGTTGATGGTATTTGTGTTGGTGTCTGCAGGTGGAGTACCGGTTGGGGTTCCAGGTGGACGATCCGATCGCCATGGACCCCCCCACGGTGAACGTCACGTGGAACGGAGCGGTGCCCCGACTCCCCTCCGGTACGGGGCGCACATATACAGCGTGTCCCCGTGTCTCTCTGTGTCTCACCGCGTCTCACTGTGTCTCTCTGTGTCTCACTGTGTCTCACTGTGTCTCACTGTGTCTCACCGTGTCTCTCCGTGTCTCACTGTGTCTCACCGCGTCTCACCGTGTCTCCCCGTGTCTCACCGTGTCCCCGTGTCTCACCGTGTCTCACCGCGTCTCACTGTGTCTCTCTGTGTCTCACTGCGTCTCTCCGTGTCTCACCGTGTCTCCCCGTGTCTCTCTGTGTCTCACTGTGTCTCACCGTGTCTCACCGTGTCTCACTGTGTCTCACTGTGTCTCACCGTCTCACTGTGTCTCACCGCGTCTCACCGTGTCTCTCTGTGTCTCACTGTGTCTCACCGTCTCACTGTGTCTCACCGCGTCTCACCGCGTCTCACCGTGTCTCACTGTGTCTCACCGCGTCTCACCGCGTCTCACCGTGTCTCACTGTGTCTCACTGTGTCTCACTGTGTCTCACTGTGTCTCACCGTCTCACCGCGTCTCACTGTGTCTCACTGTGTCTCACCGTGTCTCTCCGTGTCTCACTGTGTCTCACCGTGTCTCACTGTGTCTCACCGCGTCTCACTGTGTCTCACCGCGTCTCACTGTGTCTCACTGTGTCTCACTGTGTCTCACCGTGTCTCACCGTGTCTCACCGTGTCTCACCGTGTCTCTCTGTGTCTCACCGTGTCTCACCGTGTCTCACTGTGTCTCACTGTGTCTCACTGTGTCTCACCGTGTCTCACCGTGTCTCACTGTGTCTCTCTGTGTCTCACCGTGTCTCTGTGTCTCACTGTGTCTCTCTGTGTCTCACTGTGTCTCTCTGTGTCTCACCGTGTCTCACTGTGTCTCTCTGTGTCTCACTGTGTCTCTCTGTGTCTCACCGTGTCTCACCATGTCTCTCTGTGTCTCACCGTGTCTCTCCGTGTCTCACCGTGTCTTTCCGTGTCTCACCGTGTCTCACCGTGTCTCTCCGCGTCTCTCCGTGTCTCACCGTGTCTCACCGTGTCTCTCCGCGTCTCACCGTGTCTCACCGTGTCTCCCTGTGTCTCACCGTGTCTCACCGTGTCTCACCGTGTCTCACCGTGTCTCTCCGCGTCTCACTGTGTCTCACCGCGTCTCACCGTGTCTCACTGTGTCTCACCGTGTCTCACCGTGTCTCACCCTGTCTCCCCGTGTCTCACTGTGTCTCACTGTGTCTCCCCGTGTCTCTCTGTGTCTCACTGTGTCTCACCGTGTCTCACTGTGTCTCACTGTGTCTCCCCGTGTCTCTCTGTGTCTCACCGTGTCTCATTGTGTCTCTCTGTGTCTCTCTGTGTCTCACCGTGTCTCATTGTGTCTCTCTGTGTCTCATTGTGTCTCTCTGTGTCTCACTGTGTCTCACCGTGTCTCTGCGTGTCTCTGCGTGTCTCACCGTGTCTCACCGTGTCTCACTGTGTCTCCCCGTGTCTCACCGTGTCTCACCCTGTCTCCCCCTGTCTCTCTGTGTCTCCCCGTGTCTCTCTGTGTCTCCCCGTGTCTCACTGTGTGTCACTGTGTGTCACCGTGTCTCACCGCATCTCACCGCGTCTCACCGCGTCCCTGTGTCTCCCCGCGTCTCACCGTGTCCCCGTGTCCCCGTGTCTCACCGCGTCTCACCGTGTCCCCGTGTCTCACCGTGTCTCACCGTGTGTCCCCGCGTCTCACCGCGTCTCACCGCGTCTCACCGCGTCTCACCGCGTCTCACCGCGTCTCACCGTGTGTCTCACCGTGTCTCACCGTGTCTCACCGCGTCTCACCGTGTCCCCGTGTCTCACCGTGTCTCCCCGCGTCTCACCGTGTGTCCCCGCGTCCCCGTGTCTCACCGTGTCTCACTGTGTCTCACCGTGTCTCTCTGTGTCTCACCGTGTCTCACCGCATCTCATTGTGTCTCACCGTGTCTCACCGCGTCTCACTGTGTCTCACTGTGTCTCACTGTGTCTCACCGTGTCTCTCTGTGTCTCACTGTGTCTCACCGTGTCTCACCGCGTCTCACTGTGTCTCACTGTGTCTCACCGTGTCTCACTGTGTCTCACTGTGTCTCACCGTGTCTCACCGTGTCTCACTGTGTGTCTCACCGTGTCTCACTGTGTCTCACCGTGTCTCACCGTGTCTCTCTGTGTCTCACTGTGTCTCACTGTGTCTCACCGTGTCTCACCGTGTCTCTCCGTGTCTCACCATGTCTCACTGTGTCTCACCGCGTCTCACCGTGTCCCCGTGTCTCACCGTGTCTCCCCGCGTCTCACTGTGTCTCACCGTGTCTCACTGTGTCTCACCGTGTCTCTCTGTGTCTCACCGTGTCTCACCGCGTCTCATTGTGTCTAACCGTGTCTCACCGCGTCTCACTGTGTCTCACTGTGTCTCACTGTGTCTCACCGTGTCTCACCGTGTCTCACCGTGTCTCACCGCGTCTCACTGTGTCTCACTGTGTCTCACCGTGTCTCACTGTGTCTCACCGTGTCTCACCGTGTCTCACTGTGTGTCTCACCGTGTCTCACTATGTCTCACCGTGTCTCACCGTGTCTCTCTGTGTCTCACTGTGTCTCACTGTGTCTCACCGTGTCTCACCGTGTCTCTCCGTGTCTCACCGTGTCTCACCGTGTCTCACTGTGTCTCACCGTGTCTCACCGTATCTCACTGTGTCTCACCGTGTCTCTCTGTGTCTCACTGTGTCTCACTGTGTCTCACCGTGTCTCTCCGTGTCTCACCGTATCTCACTGTGTCTCACCGTGTCTCTCCGTGTCTCACTGTGTCTCACCGTGTCTCTCCGTGTCTCACCGTGTCTCACCGTGTCTCACCGTGTCTCACCGTGTCTCACCGTGTCTCACTGTGTCTCACCGTGTCTCACCGTGTCTCTCCGTGTCTCACCGTGTCTCACCGTGTCTCACCGTGTCTCACCGTGTCTCACCGTGTCTCACCGTGTCTCACCGTGTCTCACCGTGTCTCTCTGTGTCTCACCGTGTCTCACCGTGTCTCTCTGTGTCTCACCGTGTCTCACCGTGTCTCACCGTGTCTCACCGTGTCTCACTGTGTCTCACCGTGTCTCACCGTGTCTCACTGTGTCTCACCGTGTCTCACCGTGTCTCTCCGTGTCTCACCGCGTCTCACTGTGTCTCACTGTGTCTCACCGTGTCTCTCTGTGTCTCACTGTGTCTCACCGTGTCTCTCTGTGTCTCACTGTGTCTCACCGCGTCTCACCGCGTCTCACTGTGTCTCACTGTGTCTCACCGTGTCTCTCTGTGTCTCACCGTGTCTTTCTGTGTCTCACCGTGTCTCTCTGTGTCTCACTGTGTCTCACCGTGTCTCACTGTGTCTCTCCGTGTCTCACTGTGTGTCTCTCTGTGTCTCACTGTGTCTCACTGTGTCTCTCCGTGTCTCTCCATGTCTCTCCGTGTCTCACCGTGTCTCACCGTGTCTCTCCGCGTCTCACTGTGTCTCACCGTGTCTCCCCGTGTCTCCCCGTGTCTCCCCGTGCCTCACCGTGTCTCCCCGTGTCTCACCGTGTCTCACCGTGTCCCCGTGTCTCACCATGTCTCACCGTGTCTCACCGTGTCCCCGTGTCTCACCGTGTCTCACCGTGTGTCTCACCGTGTCTCACCGTGTCCCCGTGTCTCACCGTGTCTCACCGTGTCTCCCCGTGTCTCACCGTGTCTCACTGTGTCTCACTGTGTCTCACCGTGTCTCACCGTGTCTCACCGTGTCTCTCTGTGTCTCACCGTGTCTCACCGTGTCTCTCCGTGTCTCACCGCGTCTCACTGTGTCTCACTGTGTCTCACCGTGTCTCTCTGTGTCTCACCCTGTCTCTCTGTGTCTCACTGTGTCTCACCGTGTCTCTCTGTGTCTCACTGTGTCTCACCGCGTCTCACCGCGTCTCACTGTCTCACTGTGTCTCACCGTGTCTCACCGTGTCTCACCGTGTCTCACTGTGTGTCTCACCGTGTCTCACTGTGTCTCACCGTGTCTCTCTGTGTCTCACTGTGTCTCACTGTGTCTCACCGTGTCTCACCGTGTCTCTCCGTGTCTCACCGTGTCTCACCATGTCTCACCGTGTCTCACCGTGTCTCACCGTGTCTCTCTGTGTCTCACTGTGTCTCACCGTGTCTCTCTGTGTCTCACTGTGTCTCACCGTGTCTCACCGTGTCTCACCGTGTCTCACCGTGTCTCTCCGTGTCTCACCGCGTCTCACTGTGTCTCACTGTGTCTCACCGTGTCTCTCTGTGTCTCACTGTGTCTCACCGTGTCTCTCTGTGTCTCACTGTGTCTCACCGCGTCTCACCGCGTCTCACTGTGTCTCACTGTGTCTCACCGTGTCTCTCTGTGTCTCACCGTGTCTTTCTGTGTCTCACTGTGTCTCACCGTGTCTCTCTGTGTCTCACTGTGTCTCACCGTGTCTCACCGTGTCTCACTGTGTCTCACTGTGTCTCACCGTGTCTCTCTGTGTCTCACCGTGTCTCTCTGTGTCTCACCGTGTCTCTCTGTGTCTCACTGTGTCTCACCGTGTCTCACTGTGTCTCTCCGTGTCTCACTGTGTGTCTCTCTGTGTCTCACCGTGTCTCACCATGTCTCACCGTGTCTCACCGTGTCTCACCGTGTCTCACCGTGTCTCACCGTGTCTCTCTGTGTCTCACCGTGTCTCTCTGTGTCTCACTGTGTCTCACTGTGTCTCTCCGTGTCTCTCCGTGTCTCTCCGTGTCTCACCGTGTCTCACCGTGTCTCACCGTGTCTCTCCGCGTCTCACTGTGTCTCACCGTGTCTCCCCGTGTCTCCCCGTGTCTCCCCGTGCCTCACCGTGTCTCCCCGTGTCTCACCGTGTCTCACCGTGTCCCCGTGTCTCACCGTGTCTCACCGTGTCTCACCGTGTCCCCGTGTCTCACCGTGTCTCACCGTGTGTCTCACCGTGTCTCACCGTGTCCCCGTGTCTCACCGTGTCTCACCGTGTCTCCCCGTGTCTCACCGTGTCTCACCGTGTCCCCGTGTCTCACCATGTCTCACCATGTCTCACCGTGTCCCCGTGTCTCACCGTGTCTCACCGTGTCTCACCGTGTGTCTCACCGTGTCTCACCGTGTCCCCGTGTCTCACCGTGTCTCACCGTGTCTCACCGTGTCTCCCCGTGTCTCACCGTGTCTCACCGTGTCCCCGTGTCTCACCATGTCTCACCATGTCTCACCTTGTCCCCGTGTCTCACCGTGTCTCACCGTGTGTCTCACCGTGTCTCACCGTGTCCCCGTGTCTCACCGTGTCTCACCGTGTCTCACCGTGTCCCCGTGTCTCACCGTGTCTCACCGTGTCCCCGTGTCTCACCGTGTCTCACCGTGTCTCACCGTGTCTCCCCGTGTCTCACCGCGTGTCCCCCGTGTCCCCGTGTCTCACCGTGTCTCACCGTGTCCCCGTGTCTCACCGTGTCCCCGTGTCTCACCGCGTGTCCGCCGTGTGTCCCAGTGTTCCGCGTGAACCTGCCCTGCACGGGCCGCGTTGAGAGCGAAGTGGCTCTGCTCATGCAGCTGAACCTCACCGCCACCTCCACCTCCACCACCTCCACCGCCACCTCCACCGCGGCCGGGAAAAACGTCACCACCCTCAACTTCAAGCGGCGGAAATCCTGCTCCCGACGTACGCACACACACGCGCGCACGCAGACACGCGCACACACATGTACACGCACACACATGCACACGCACACGCGTGTCCCGTCTCGTCTCCTACCCCCCCGCCTGTCCGCATAACCGCCTGTCCAGTTAACCGCCTTTACCCATAACCGCCTGTTCAGCTAACCGTCTGTCCGCGTCACCTCCTGTACACGCTTGCGCCCCTCTCTCTGTGTCTCTGTGTGCTCTGCAGAAGCCGATCTGGATGAAGGACCGCTCGGTCCATCCACCGGTGAGAAGCCACGCGCACGCACACAAAGGCAAAGATCCCCCGTATAGCCTTAGCAGACTGTCAGGGCAAGTGCTGTTAGCGAGCACCTACACGAGGGGGTGGGTGGCCAGCACCACGTCCGACCGCCTTTGTTTTCCCCAGTGGCGATGGTTACACACCACACCAGGTACTCATTTGATGCTGAGTCGACCTAGGTGAAGCCCAGGACCGGTTCAGATAATCGTCACTGGGTGTTGGCTGTGTGCGGGAATCGGACTCGGTTCTCCGGGTTCATAGCGCAGCGCTAACCACTGCACCACTGCTCCCCGCACGCACGCACACACACGCACATGCACACGCGCACGCATACACTCGCACACACATGCACACCCACACACGCACCCAAACACACACCGCCGCTTGTTGTTGTTGTGGTGGTTGTTGTTGCGATTGTTGCTGAGGTTGTGGTGATGTCCTACCGCTTGTTGTTGTGGTTGTTTTTGTTGTGGTTGTTTTTGTTGTTATTGCGATTATTTCGGTAATGCCCCCGCCGCCTGTTGTTGTTGATGTTGCTGTGGTTGTTGTTGTTGCTGCGTCGGCGCCGCCGCCAGACGGGCACGGCGGCGCGACGGTGGCGGTGGCGGCGGCGGCGGCGGCGACGACGTCGACGCGCGTCTTCTACATCAGCGTGGGCGTCTGCTGCGCCGTCATCTTCCTGGTGGCGCTCGTGCTGGCGCTGCTGCACATCCACAGCATGAAGAAGGTGGAGGAGGACAGGTGACGCCTGAGCCACCACCACCACCACCACTCGCACGTGTGTGCACGTGTGTGTGGAGTGTGTGTGTGTGCGGAGTGTGTGTGTGGAGTGTGTGGCCGTGTGTGTATGTGTGTGGAGTGTGTGTGCCGTGTGTGTGGAGTGCGTGTGTGTGGGTGTGTGTGTGGAGTGTGTGAGTGTGTGTGCCGCGTGTGTGGACCGTGTGTGTGTGGACCGTGTGTGTGTGTGTGTGGAGTGTGTGTGTGCTACGTGTGTGGAGTTTGTGTGTGCCGTGTGTGTGTGCCGCGTGTGTGTGTTACCGTGTGTTTATACTAAACGTGTTATGTGTGTGTGTGTACCGTGTGTTTATACAGTGTGTGTGTACTGTGTGTGTGTACCGTGTGTTTATACTAAACCCGTTATGTGTGTGTGTTTACCGTGTGTTTATACAGTGTGTGTGTACCGTGTGTGTGTACCGCGTGTTTATACAGTGTGTGTGTACTGTGTGTGTGTACCGTGTGTTTATGCTAAACGTGTGTGTGTGTGTATGTTTATACTAAACGTGTGTGTGTGTGCCGTGTGTTTATACTAAACGCGTTACGTGTGTGTGCCGTGTGTCCCGCGTGCAGCCTGTTTGACAGTGAGAGCACCCAGGGGCTGTCCCAGCCGTCCACACAGACGACGCAGTGCCTGCGCGCGGACACCCCCAACAACGCCGCTCCCATCACCAGTACGTCACCCCACGTCACACCCCACGTCACACCCCACATCACACCCCACGTCACACCCCACGTCACACCCCACGTCACGACGTCACCCCCCACGTCACACCCCACGTCACCCCCCACGTCACCCCCCACGTCACCCCCACGTCACGACGTCACCCCCCACGTCACCCCCCACGTCACCCCCCACGTCACCCCCCACGTCACGACGTCACCCCCCCACGTCACACCCCACGTCACCCCCCACGTCACCCCCCACGTCACACCCCACGTCACCCCCACGTCACGACGTCACCCCCCACGTCACACCCCACGTCACCCCCCCCGTCACCCCCCACGTCACCCCCCACGTCACACCCCACGTCACCCCACACGTCACGACGTCACCCCCCACGTCACCCCCCACGTCACCCCCCACGTCACCCCCCACGTCACCCCCCCCACGACACCCCCCACGTCACCCCCCACGTCACCCCCCACGTCACCCCCCACGTCACCCCCCACGTCACCCCCCACGTCACCCCCCACGTCACCCCCCACGTCACCCCCCACGTCACCCCCACGTCACCCCCCCCCACGACACCCCCCACGTCACCCCCCACGTCCCCCCCCACGTCACCCCCCACGTCACCCCCCACGTCACCCCCCACGTCACCCCCCACGTCACCCCCACGTCACCCCCCACGTCACCCCCCCCACGACACCCCCCACGTCACTCCCCACGTCACCCCCCACGTCACCCCCCACGACACCCCCCATGTCACCCCCCACGTCACCCCCCACGTCGCCCCTCGTGTCGCATGTTCTCACCGTACGAAGCCATCCGTGCTCATCCGAGGTGCGGTAAACACACGTTCAGCGTGTTTGTCTGCTACTAGACGTTTTGCACACGACGATGACGATGACGACGATGACGATGACGACGATGACGACGACGACGATGACGATGACGACGATGACGACGATGACGAAGACGACGATGACGACGATGACGACGATGACGACGAAGACGACGACGACGAGACGACGATGACGACGATGACGACGACGACGATAACGACGACGACGACGATGACGAAGACGACGATGACGAAGACGACGATGACGACGATGACGAAGACGACGATGACGACGACGATGACGACGATGATGACGATGATGATGACGACGACGATGATGATGACGTTGATGATGACGATTATGATGACGTTGATGATGACGGTGATGATGACGTTGATGGGTGGTGGTGGTGATGATGACGATGATGATGACGTTGATGGTGGTGGTGATGATGACGTTGATGATGACGTTGATGGTGGTGGTGATGACGATGATGATGACGTTGACGGTGGTGGTGATGATGATGATGACGTTGATGGTGGTGGTGACGATGACGATGATGATGACGTTGATGATGACGTTGATGATGACGTTGATGGGTGGTGGTGATGATGACGTTGATGATGACGTTGATGGTGGTGGTGATGATGACGATGATGATGACGTTGATGATGACGTTGATGATGACGTTGATGGTGGTGGTGATGACGATGATGATGACGTTGATGGTGGTGGTGACGATGACGATGATGATGACGTTGATGATGACGTTGATGATGACGATGACGTTGATGATGATTTTTATGGGTGGTGGTGATGATGACGTTGATGATGACGATGATGATGACGTTGATGGTGATGGTGGTGGTGACGATGACGATGATGAACCACTTGGTTGAGACGTCATTCGTGACGACCGGGTCGCTTAGCAGCAGCTCACTAGGATCCTCACGCCTGCTAAAATAAATAATAAAATACTTTAAGAGTTTGTAGCCTGCAACAGACTGCTGGGGCAAGTGCTGTTAGCGAGTAGCAGCACCTTCGAATGCCGGCACGGCACACGAGGGGGTGGGTGGCCAGCACCACGCCCGGCCGCCTTTGTCTCCCCAGTGGCGACGTTTACTAGAAATGTTGCACACAAGTTTTAAGAGTGCACCTCCGTGGGGCAGCGCCAAGCGAGGGTCGTGGACCCTGTCCCTGACCCCCCGGCCCCCCCGCCCACTGGGCCCGGAGCTCTCACCCTGGAGCTCGAGGCTGAGCGAGCGTTGTCATGCCGTGCCTGCTACGCCCATCGCTTGCCGATCGGAACGATCGCTGCACCGGCCCCCGTGACGTCCCTGCCCCTCTGATCGACGTCCCTGCCCCCTCGGCCTGCCCTCCTGCCCCCCCCTGCCCCCCCCCCCCCCCGCGACTGGGAGTAGACTACCCGAGCCTGAAGATTGAGAAGAACGACCTGAAGCCACTGAACCTGCCAGAGGCGAAGAGTCGCGTGCGTGACATCGCCGTGGCGCGCGAGAGGGTCACGCTCAAGCAGGTGCTGCAGGAAGGTACGCACGCACGCACACATGCACACACACACGCACACGCAGACACATACACACACGCAGACACGCAGAGATATACACAGATATACACACACAGACACGCACATACACACACACACACGCAGACACGCAGACACAGGCACACGCAGACACACACGCAGACACACACACATGCAGACACGCACACACACACAGATATACACACACAGACAGAGATATACACAGATATACAAACGCACACAGATATACACACACGTACACACAGACACGTAGACACACACACACACGCAGACACACACACGCAGAAACACACACACGCAGACACACACACGCACACACGCACACATATATACACAGACACACACGCACACACACATACACAGACACATACACACTCGCACGCGCACACATACGCACACACACGCAGACACACACACGCACATACACACACACACGCACACACACACGCAGACACACACACGCAAACACACACACACGCAGACACGTACACACACAGACACGCACACACACACAGACACGCAGACACGCGCACATACGCAGACACGCACACACACACGCAGACACGCAGACACACAGACACACACACAGAGATATATACAGATATACACAGACGCGCACATGCACACAGATATACACAGACGCACACATGCACACACAGACACGCAGACACACACACAGATATACACAGATGCACACATGCACACACAGACACGCAGACACACACACAGATATACACAGACGCACACATGCACACACACAGACACGCAGACACACACACAGATATACACAGACGCACAGACACACACATACACACACGCACAGACGCACACATGCACACGCACACGCAGACATGCACACAGATATACACAGACGCACACAGATATACACAGACGCACACATGCACACGCACACATGCACATGCACACACACACACGCAGACATGTAGACACACACAGATATACACAGACGCACACGCAGACACACACACAGATATACACGCACACACAGACACCAAAAAAGACAAACATCTCCCATCTAGCCTTAACAGACTGGGGCAAGTGCTGTTAGCGAGCACCTATGAAGGTGGCGATGCTCACACATTGCACCAGGTACTCATTTGAGGCTAAGTCGACCTAGGAGAGACCCAGGACCAGATTCAGATAATCGTCACCGGTGTTGGTGGCCGTGAGCGGGAATCGAACTCGGGTCACCGGGTTCGTAGCGCAGCGTAGCGCTAACCGCTGCACCACCGCTCCCCACTCGCGCGCACACTCGCAGTTGCTTGTTTGAGGGCCGGCGCTATGAACCCGCCACGCGCTGACAGCACTTGCCCCTACCGTGTGTGAAGGCTGCGCTGTTGGGCCTCTGTGTGGGTGTGGCGACAGGAACATTTGGCAGGATCTACCACGGCGTGCTGCTCGATGAGAAGGACCCCAAGGTGGAGAAGGAGGTGTTCGTCAAAACCGTCAACGGTACGTAGTCAACCGCGGTCGACAACGGTGCGTAGACAACCGCGGTCGACAACGGTGCGTAGACAACCGCGGTCGACAACGGTGCGTAGACAACCGTGGTCGACAACGGTGCGTAGTCAACCAAGGTCGACAACGGTGCGTAGACAACCGCGGTCGACAACAGTGCGTAGTCAACCGAGGTCGACAACGGTGCGTAGACAACCGCGGTCGACAACGGTGCGTAGACAACCGCGGTCGACAACGGTGCGTAGTCAACCGCGGTCGACAACGGTGCGTAGACAACCGCGGTCGACAACGGTGCGTAGACGACCGCGGTCGTCAACGGTGCGTAGTCGACCGTGGTCGACAACGGTACGTAGACAACCGAGGTCGACAACGGTGCATAGACAACCGAGGTCGACAACGGTGCGTAGACAACCGCGGTCGATGGTTCATCACGCAGCGACGCGCTAACCGCTACCCTACCGCTCCCCGTACACTCACGCACACGCAGTGGCAAATTATCGCCCCCTACCGGCAGTAGAGTTGACGCCCGCCTGCAGGCCAAGGCAGAGGTCGCAACCGGGTACCCGATACCCGTACCCTACCCGATACCCGGCTACCCGTACCCAGCCGGGATCTTGGCCATCGCAAATGATAGCTCGGCAAAGTGGCTCATCGTCGTGCGCACATTTATATCAGTAGCCAAATGCTCTGAGCGCTTGATGACGATTCTAAATGTGGAGGGAAAAACTGGAGGACCCGGAGCAACATCCACGCAGCCACGGGGGAAGAGAGAGAGAGAGAGAGAGGGGACATGCAGACTCAGGGTTGGTATCGCAGCCACGACCTCCTGTACACCAGGCGAGGGAGTTAACATCTCACCATCGCTCCATCTCACCATCGCTCCATCTCGCCATCGCTCCATCTCCTCAGCAAACACGCGGTGTGTGTCTGACCCTGTGACCCCCTGTCTGACCCTATGACCCCCACAGAGCACGCCTCCGAGGTCCAGGTCGTCCTCATGCTCACGGAGAGCTGCAAGCTGCGCGGGCTGCACCACCGGTGAGACGCGGCGAGCTCGGGTTAGCGCCGTCGGCTACGTACGGTGGTGCGGAAGAAGTTCAACACACGCATGCAGATGTGCAGACGTACAGACGTACAGACGTGCAGACGTGCAGACGTGCAGACGTGCAGACGTGCAGACGTGCAGACGTGCAGACGTGCAGACGTAGAGACGTGCAGACGTGCAGACGTACAGACGTACAGACGTGCATGCACACAACACTATACCACCACCATCATCATCTCACCAGCATTGTCGTCGTTAGCGCGCCGCGCTACGAACCCGAGTTCGATTCCCGATCATGGCGAACACCGGTGACGATTATCGGAAGCGGTCTTGGGTCTCCCCTAGGACGACTCAGCCTCAAATGAGTAGCTGGTGCGGTGTGTGAACATCAACACTGGGGACACAAAGGCGGCCGGGTGTGGTGCTTGCCACCCCCTTGTGTGCTGTTCCGGCCTTCATAGGTGCTACTCGCTACCAGCACTTGCCCCAACAGTCTGTTAAGGCTATATGGGGGGTCTTTGTCTTTGATGGTGGAGATGGTGATGACGGTGGTGACGATGATGATAACAATGATGGCGGTAATGATGATGATGGTGACGGTAATGATGGTGGTGATGATGATGATGGCGGTGACGATAGTGGTGATGATGATAGTGGTGATGATGACGGTAATGGTGATGATGACGGAGATGGTGATGATCATGATGACGGTAATGATGATGATGACGTAGATGGTGATGATGATGATGATGACGGTAATGATGATGATGACGTAGATGGTGATGATGATGATGACGGTAATGATGATGATGATGACGTAGATGGTGATGATGATGATGACGGTAATGATGATGATGATGACAGTAATGATGATGATGACGTAGATGGTGATGATGATGATGACGGTAATGGTGATGATGATGATGACAGTGATGATGGTGATGACAGTGTGTGTGTGGGATGGTGATGATGATTGTGACTGCGTGTGTGTGATGATGGTGATGACTGTGTGTGTGTGTGGGATGGTGATGATGATTGTGACTGCGTGTGTGTTATTATGGTGATGACAGTAATGATGACGGTGATAGTTTTGATGATGATGGCGGTAATGATGATGGTGATGATTATGACGGTGACAGTGATGATGATGACGGTAATGATGATGATGATGACGATAGTGATGGTGATGATGACAGTCATGGTGATGACGGTGATAGTATTGATGATGGTGGTGGTGATGATGGTGGTGATGATGACGGTGGTGATGATGATGATGATGTTGGTGATGAAGATAATGTTGGTGATGATGGTGGTGGTGGAGTGTGTGTGTGATGGTGATGATGATGGTGTGTGTGTGTGTGTGATGATGATGACTGTGTGTGTGATGGTGATGATGACTGTGTGTGATGATGATGATGGTGTGTGATGGTGATGATGATGATGGTAACTGTGTGTGTGATGGTGATGATGGTGATGGTGTGTGTAATGGTGATGATGATGACGACTGTGTGTGTGATGGTGATGATGATGATGATGGTGTGTGTGTGATGGTGGTGATGATGATGGTAACTGTATGTGTGTGTGTGTGATGATGATAATGATGATGATGGTGTGTGTGTGATGGTGGTGATGATGATGTTAACTGTATGTGTGTGCGTGTGCGTGACGAGGAACCTGCTGCCGATCTATGCGGTATGCGTGTGTGATGGTGATGGTGTGTGTGTGTGATGATGGTAACTGTGTGTGTGTGATGGTGATGATGCTGGTGTGATGATGGTGATGATGGTGATGACTGTGTGTGTGCGTGATGGTGATGATGATGGTGTGTGTGTGATGGTGATGACTGTGTGTGTGTGATGGTGATGATGATGATGGTGTGTGTGTGATGGTGATGACTGTGTGTGTGTGATGGTGATGATGATGATGGTGTGTGTGTGTGATGGTGATGACTGTGTGTGTGATGGTGATGATGACGGTAACTGTGTGTGTGTGTGATGGTGATGGTAACTGTGTGTGTGATGATGATGGTGTGTGTGTGATGGTGATGACTGTGTGTGTGTGATGGTGATGACTGTGTGTGTGTGATGGTGATGATGATGATGATGGTGTGTGTGATGGTGACGACTGTGTGTGTGTGTGTGTGATGGTGATGACTGTGTGTGTGTGATGGTGATGATGATGATGGTGTGTGTGATGGTGATGACTGTGTGTGTGTGATGGTGATGATGATGATGGTGTGTGTGTGTGATGGTGATGACTGTGTGTGTGATGGTGATGATGACGGTAACTGTGTGTGTGTGTGATGGTGATGGTAACTGTGTGTGTGATGATGATGATGGTGTGTGTGTGATGGTGATGACTGTGTGTGTGTGATGGTGATGATGATGATGGTGTGTGTGTGATGGTGATGACTGTGTGTGTGTGATGGTGATGATGATGATGGTGTGTGTGTGATGGTGATGACTGTGTGTGTGTGATGGTGATGATGATGATGGTGTGTGTGTGATGGTGATGACTGTGTGTGTGTGATGGTGATGATGATGATGGTGTGTGTGTGATGGTGATGACTGTGTGTGTGTGATGGTGACGATGATGATGGTGTGTGTGTGTGTGTGATGGTGATGACTGTGTGTGTGATGATGATGATGGTGTGTGTGTGATGGTGATGACTGTGTGTGTGTGATGGTGATGATGATGTGTGTGTGTGTGATGGTGATGACTGTGTGTGTGTGATGGTGATGATGATGATGGTGTGTGTGTGATGGTGATGACTGTGTGTGTGTGATGGTGATGATGATGGTGTGTGTGTGATGGTGATGACTGTGTGTGTGTGATGGTGATGATGATGATGATGGTTTGTGTGTGATGGTGATGACTGTGTGTGTGTGATGGTGATGATGATGATGGTGTGTGTGTGTGATGGTGATGACTGTGTGTGTGATGGTGATGATGACAGTAACTGTGTGTGTGTGTGATGGTGATGGTAACTGTGTGTGTGTGATGGTGATGGTAACTGTGTGTGTGATGATGATGATGGTGTGTGTGTGATGGTGATGACTGTGTGTGTGTGATGGTGATGATGATGATGGTGTGTGTGTGATGGTGATGACTGTGTGTGTGTGATGGTGATGATGATGATGTGTGTGTGATGGTGATGATGATGATGGTGTGTGTGTGATGGTGATGACTGTGTGTGTGTGATGGTGACGATGATGATGGTGTGTGTGTGTGTGATGGTGATGACTGTGTGTGTGATGATGATGATGGTGTGTGTGTGGTGATGATGATGTGTGTGTGTGTGATGGTGATGACTGTGTGTGTGTGATGGTGATGATGATGATGGTGTGTGTGTGATGGTGATGACTGTGTGTGTGTGATGGTGATGATGATGATGGTGTGTGTGTGATGGTGATGACTGTGTGTATGTGATGGTGATGATGATGATGGTGTGTGTGTGTGATGGTGATGACTGTGTGTGTGATGGTGATGATGACGGTAACTGTGTGTGTGTGTGATGGTGATGGTAACTGTGTGTGTGATGGTGATGGTAACTGTGTGTGTGATGATGGTAACTGTATGTGTGTTTGTGCGTCATGAGGAACCTGCTGCCGATCTTTGCGGTGTGCGTATGTGATGATGATGATGGTGATGATAATGGTGTGTGTGTAATGATGATGGTGTGATGGTGATGATGATGATGGTAATTGTGTGTGTGTGATGATGATGGTAACTGTGTGTGTGATGATGACTGTGTGTGTGTGCGTGACGAGGAACCTGCTGCCCATCTGTGCGGTGTGCGTGTGTGATGGTGATGGTAACTGTGTGTGTGTGTGATGATGACTGTGTGTGTGTGATGATGGTAACTGTGTGTGTGTGATGGTGATGATGATGGTGATGATGGTAACTGTATGTGTGTGTGTGTGATGATGACTGTGTGTGTGTGTGTGTGTGTGATGATGATTGTGTGTGTGTGTGTGATGCTGACTGTGTGTGTGATGATGATGACTGTGTGTGTGTGTGATGATTACTGTGTGTGTGTGTGTGCGTGACGAGGAACCTGCTGCCCATCTGTGCGGTGTGTGTGTGTGATGATGACTGTGTGTGTGAGATGATGACTGTGTGCGTGTGTGATGATGACTGTGTGTGTGTGTGATGATGACTGTGTGTGTGTGTGATGATGACTGTGTGTGTGTGTGATGATGACTGTGTGTGTGTGATGATGACTGTGTGTGTGTGTGATGATGACTGTGTGTGTGTGTGATGATGACTGTGTGCGTGTGTGATGATGACTGTGTGTGTGTGTGATGATGACTGTGTGTGTGTGTGATGATGACTGTGTGTGTGTGTGATGATGACTGTGTGCGTGTGTGATGATGACTGTGTGTGTGTTGTGATGATGACTGTGTGTGTGTGAGATGATGACTGTGTGTGTTGTGAGATGATGACTGTGTGTGTGTGTGATGATGACTGTGTGCGTGTGTGATGATGACTGTGTGCGTGTGTGATGATGACTGTGTGCGTGTGTGATGATGACTGTGTGCGTGTGTGATGATGACTGTGTGCGTGTGTGATGATGACTGTGTGTGTGTGAGATGATGACTGTGTGTGTGATGATGACTGTGTGCGTGTGTGATGATGACTGTGTGCGTGTGATGATGACTGTGTGTGTGTGTGATGATGACTGTGTGTGTGTGATGATGACTGTGCGTGTGTGATGATGACTGTGTGTGTGTGAGATGATGACTGTGTGTGTGTGTGATGATGACTGTGTGCGTGTGTGATGATGACTGTGTGTGTGTGTGTGATGATGACTGTGTGTGTGTGATGATGACTGTGCGTGTGTGATGATGACTGTGTGTGTGTGATGATGACTGTGCGTGTGTGTGTGATGATGACTGTGTGCGTGTGTGATGATGACTGTGTGTGTGTGTGTGATGATGACTGTGTGTGTGTGATGATGACTGTGCTGTGTGATGATGACTGTGTGTGTGTGTGATGATGACTGTGTGCGTGTGTGATGATGACTGTGTGTGTGTGTGATGATGACTGTGTGTGTGTGAGATGATGACTGTGTGTGTGTGTGATGATGACTGTGTGCGTGTGTGATGATGACTGTGTGTGTTATGACTGTGTGTGTGATGATGACTGTGTGTGTGTGATGATGACTGTGTGTGTGTGATGATGACTGTGCGTGTGTGTGATGATGACTGTGTGCTTGTGATGATGACTGTGTGTGATGATGATGACTGTGTGCGTGTGTGATGATGACTGTGTGTGTGATGATGATGACTGTGTGTGTGTGATGATGACTGTGGTGTGTGTGTGAGATGACTGTGTGTGTGTGATGATGACTGTGTGTGTGTGGTGATGATGACTGTGTGCGTGTGTGAGATGATGGACTGTGTGTGTGATGGTGATGATGACTGTGTAGCTGTGTGAGATGATGACTGTGTTGTGTGTGATGATGACTGTGTGTGTGTGATGATGACTGTGTGTGTGTGTGATGATGACTGTGTGTGTGTGATGATGACTGTGTGTGTGTGTGATGGTGATGGACGTGTGTGTGTGTGTATGATGGACTGTGTGTGGTGTGATGATGACTGTGTTGTGTGATGATGATGACTGTGTGTGTTGTGTGATGATGACTGGTGTGTGTGATGGTGACTGATGATGACTGTGTGTCTGTGTGTTGTGATGATGATGACTGTGTGTGTGTGAGATGATGACTGTGTGTGTGTGTGAGATGACTGTGTGGTGTGTGATGATGACTGTGTGTGTGTGTGATGATGACTGTGTGTGTGTGTGTATGACTGGTGTGTTGTGATGATGACTGTGTTGGTGTGGATGATGACTGTGTGTGTGTGGATGATGACTGTGTGTTTGTGTGATGATGACTGTGTGATGGTGTGACTGATGACTGTGTGTGTGTGAGATGACTTTGTGTGTGTGTGATGAGACTGTGTGTGTGTGAGATGATGACTGTGTGTGTGTGTGATGATGACTGTGTGCGTGTGTGATGATGATGACTGTGTGTGTGTGTGATGATGACTGTGTGTGTGTGTGATGACTGTGTGTGTGTGTGATGATGACTGTGTGTGTGTGTGATGATGACTGTGTGTGTGTGAGATGATGACTGTGTGTGTGTGTGATGATGACTGTGTGTGTGATGATGACTGTGTGTGTGTGAGATGATGACTGTGCGTGTTGTGAGATGATGACTGTGTGTGTGTGTGATGATGACTGTGTGTGTGTGTGATGATGACTGTGTGGTGTGTGATGATGACTGTGTGTGTGTGTGATGATGACTGTGTGTGTGTGTGATGATGACTGTGTGTGTGTGTGATGATGACTGTGTGCGTGTGTGATGATGACTGTGTGTGTGTGAGATGATGACTGTGCGTGTGTGAGATGATGACTGTGTGTGTGTGTGATGATGACTGTGTGTGTGTGTGATGATGACTGTGTGTGTGTGTGATGATGACTGTGTGTGTGTGTGATGATGACTGTGTGTGTGTGTGATGATGACTGTGTGTGTGTGTGATGATGACTGTGTGTGTGTGATGATGACTGTGTGTGTGTGTGATGATGACTGTGTGTGTGTGTGATGATGACTGTGTGTGTGTGTGATGATGACTGTGCGTGTGTGTGATGATGACTGTGCGTGTGTGAGATGATGACTGTGTGTGTGTGAGATGATGACTGTGTGTGTGTGAGATGATGACTGTGTGTGTGTGTGATGATGACTGTGTGTGTGTGTGATGATGACTGTGTGTGGTGTGATGATGACTGTGTGTGTGTGTGATGATGACTGTGTGTGTGTGTGATGATGACTGTGTGTGTGTGTGATGATGACTGTGTGTGTGTGTGATGATGACTGTGTGTGTGTGTGATGATGACTGTGTGTGTGTGTGATGATGACTGTGTGCGTGTGTGTGATGATGACTGTGTGTGTGTGATGATGACTGTGTGTGTGTGTGATGATGACTGTGTGTGTGTGATGCTGATGACTGGTGTGTGTGTGATGATGATGACTGTGTGTGTGTGTGATGATGATGACTGTGTGTGCCCTGTGTGAGGATGATGACTGTGTGCTGTTGTGATGATGATGACTGGTGTTGTGTTTGTGAGATGATGGACTGTGTGCTGTGTGATGATGAGACTGTGGTGTGTGTGATGATGAGCCCTGTGTTGTGTGTGTAGATGATGACTGTGTGAGTGTGGATGATGACTGTGTGTCGTGTGTGATGATGACTGGTGTGTGTGTGAGTGATGACTGTGTGTGTGTGTGATGATGACTTTGTGCTGTGTGTGATGATGACTGTGTGCTGTTGTTGTGCATGATGACTGTGTTGCTGTGATGATGATGACTGTGTGTTGTGTGTTTGCTGATGACTGTGGTGTGTGATGGATGATGATGACCTGTGTTGTGATGTGGTGATGATTGATGAATGTGTGTGTGATGGTGATGATGATGACTGTGTGTGTGTGTGTTGATGATGATGACTGTGTTGCTGTGTTCGATGATGATGACTGTGTGTGTGTGTGATATGCCTGTGTTCGTGTGTGATGATGCACTGCTGTGTGTGTGTGATGAGGACTGTGTGTGTGTGTGATATGACTGTGTGTGTGTGATGATGACTGTGTGTGTGTGAGATGATGACTGTGTGTGTGGTGATGATGACTGTGTGTGTGTGATGATGACTGTGTGTGTGTGAGATGAGACTGTGTGTGTGTGTGATGATGACTGTGTGTGTGTGCTGATGACTGTGCTGTGATGTTGATGATGACTGTGTGTGTGATGATGACGTGTGTGTGTGTGATGATGACTGTGTGTGTGTGTGATGATGATGTGTGTGTGTGTGATGATGACTGTGTGTGTGTGTGATGATGACTGTGTGTGTGTGTGATGATGAACTGTGTGTGGTGTGATGATGACTGTGTGTGTGTGATGATGACTGTGTGTGTGAGATGATGACTGTGGTGTGTGTGATGAGATGATGCTGTGCTGTGTGTGTAGATGATGACTGTGTGTGTGTGTGATGATGACTGTGTGTGTGTGTGATGATGACTGTGTGTGTGTGATGATGACTGTGTGGTGTGTGATGATGACTGGTGTGTGTGTGATGATGACTGTGTGTGTGTGTGATGATGACTGTGTGTGGTGTGATGAGACTGTGTGGTGTGTGATGATGACTGTGCGTGTGTGAGATGATGACTGTGTGTGTGTGTGATGATGACTGTGTGTGTGTGTGATGATGACTGTGTGCGTGTGTGATGATGACTGTGTGTGTGGTGATGATGACTGTGTGTGTGTGTGATGATGACTGTGTGTGTGTGTGATGATGACTGTGTGTGTGTGTGATGATGACTGTGTGTCGTGTGTGATGATGACTGTGTGTGTGTGTGATGATGACTGTGTGTGTGTGTGATGATGACTGTGTGTGTGTGTGATGATGACTGTGCGTGTGGTGATGATGACTGTGTGTGTGTGTGAGATGATGACTGTGTGTGTGTGTGATGATGACTGTGTGTGTGTGTGATGATGACTGTGTGTGTGTGTGATGATGACTGTGTGTGTGTGATGATGACTGTGTGTGTGTGTGATGATGACTGTGTGTGTGTGAGATGATTACTGTGTGTGTGTGTGATGATGACTGTGTGTGTGTGATGATGACTGTGTGTGTGTGTGATGATGACTGTGTGTGTGTGTGATGATGACTGTGTGTGTGTGTGATGATGACTGTGCGTGTGTGAGATGATGACTGTGTGTGTGTGTGATGATGACTGTGTGTGTGTGTGATGATTGTGATGACGGTGTGTGTGTGTGATGATGACTGTGTGTGTGTGATGATGATGACTGTGTGTGTGTGAGATGATGACTGTGTGGTGTGATGATGACTGTGTGTGTGTGTGAGATGATGACTGTGTGTGTGTGAGATGATGACTGTGTGCGTGTGATGATGACTGTGTGTGTGTGTGATGATGACTGTGTGTGTGTGAGATGATGACTGTGTGTGTGTGTGATGATGACTGTGTGTGTGTGATGATGACTGTGTGTGTGTGTGATGATGACTGTGTGCGTGTGTGATGATGACTGTGTGCGTGTGTGATGATGACTGTGTGTGTGTGTGATGATGACTGTGTGTGTGTGTGATGATGACTGTGTGCGTGTGAGATGATGACTGTGTGTGTGTGTGATGATGACTGTGTGCGTGTGAGATGATAACTGTGTGCGTGTGTGATGATGACTGTGTGTGTGTGTGATGATGACTGTGTGTGTGTGTGATGATGACTGTGTGTGTGTGTGATGATGACTGTGTGTGTGTGTGATGATTGTGTGTGTGTGATGATGACTGTGTGTGTGTGAGATGATGACTGTGTGTGTGTGTGATGATGACTGTGTGTGTGTGTGATGATGACTGTGTGTGTGTGTGATGATGACTGTGTGTGTGTGTGATGATGACTGTGTGTGTGTGTGATGATGACTGTGTGTGGTGTGTGATGATGACTGTGTGTGTGTGTGATGATGACTGTGTGTGTGTGTGATGATGACTGTGTGTGTGTGTGATGATGACTGTGTGTGTGTGTGATGATGACTGTGTGTGTGTGTGATGATGACTGTGTGTGTGTGTGATGATGACTGTGTGTGTGTGTGATGATGACTGTGTGTGTGTGTGATGATGACTGTGTGTGTGTGTGATGATGACTGTGTGTGTGTGTGATGATGACTGTGTGTGTGTGATGATGACTGTGTGTGTGTGTGATGAGACTGTGTGTGTGTGTGATGATGACTGTGTGTGTGTGTGATGATGACTGTGTGTGTGTGTGATGATGACTGTGTGTGTGTGTGATGATGACTGTGTGTGTGTGTGATGATGACTTGTGTGTGTGTGAGATGATGACTGTGTGTGTGTGTGATGATGACTGTGTGTGTGTGTGATGATGACTGTGTGTGTGTGTGATGATGACTGTGTGTGTGTGATGATGACTGTGTGTGTGTGTGGATGATGACTGTGTGCGTGTGTGATGATGACTGTGTTTGCGTGTGATGATGACTGTGTGTGTGTGTGTAGATGATGACTGTGTGCGTGTGTGATGATGACTGTGTGTGTGTGTGAGATGATGACTGTGTGCTGTGTGTGATGATGACTGTGTGCGTGTGAGATGATGACTGTGTGTGTGTGTGATGATGACTGTGTGTGTGTGTGATGATGACTGGTGTGTGTGTGAGATGATGACTGTGTGTGTGTGTGATGATGACTGTGTGCGTGTGTGATGATGACTGTGTGTGTGTGTGATGATGACTGTGTGCGTGTGTGATGATGACTGTGTGTGTGTGTGAGATGATGACTGTGTGCGTGTGTGATGATGACTGTGTGCGTGTGAGATGATGACTGTGTGTGTGTGTGATGATGACTGTGTGCGTGTGAGATGATGACTGTGTGTGTGTGTGATGATGACTGTGTGTGTGTGTGATGATGACTGTGTGTGTGTGTGATGATGACTGTGTGTGTGTGAGATGATGACTGTGTGCGTGTGTGATGATGACTGTGTGCGTGTGTGATGATGACTGTGTGTGTGTGATGATGACTGTGTGCATGTGTGATGATGACTGTGTGCGTGTGTGATGATGACTGTGTGTGTGTGTGATGATGACTGTGTGTGTGTGTGATGATGACTGTGTGCGTGTGTGATGATGACTGTGTGCGTGTGTGATGATGGCTGTGTGCGTGTGTGATGATGACTGTGTGCGTGTGTGATGATGACTGTGTGCGTGTGTGATGATGACTGTGTGTGTGTGTGTGATGATGACTGTGTGTGTGTGTGATGATGACTGTGTGCGTGTGTGATGATGACTGTGTGTGTGTGAGATGATGACTGTGTGTGTGTGTGATGATGACTGTGTGCGTGTGTGATGATGACTGTGTGTGTGAGATGATGACTGTGCGTGTGTGAGATGATGACTGTGTGTGTGTGTGATGATGACTGTGTGCGTGTGTGATGATGACTGTGTGTGTGTGTGATGATGACTGTGTGTGTGTGTGATGATGACTGTGTGCGTGTGTGATGATGACTGTGTGCGTGTGTGATGATGACTGTGTGTGTGTGTGATGATGACTGTGTGTGTGTGTGTGATGATGACTGTGTGCGTGTGTGATGATGACTGTGTGCGTGTGTGATGATGACTGTGTGCGTGTGTGATGATGACTGTGTGTGTGTGTGATGATGACTGTGTGCGTGTGTGATGATGACTGTGTGTGTGTGTGCTGATGACTGTGTGCGTGTGTGAGATGATGACTGTGTGTGTGTGAGATGATGACTGTGTGTGTGTGTGATGATGACTGTGTGTGTGTGTGTGATGATGATGACTGTGTGTGTGATGATGATGACTGTGTGTGTGTGTGCGTGACGAGGAACCTGCTGCCCATCTGTGCGGTGTGCGTGTGTGATGATGACTGTGTGTGTGTGATGATGACTGTGTGTGTGTGATGATGATGACTGTGTGTGTGTGTGTGATGATGATGACTGTGTGTGTGTGTGATGATGACTGTGTGTGTGATGATGATGACTGTGTGTGTGTGTGCGTGACGAGGAACCTGCTGCCCATCTGTGCGGTGTGCGTGTGTGATGATGACTGTGTGTGTGTGATGGTAACTGTGTGTGTGTGTGTGTGATGATGATGACTGTGTGTGTGTGTGTGATGATGATGACTGTGTGTGTGTGTGATGATGACTGTGTGTGTGTGCGTGATGATGACTGTGTGTGTGTGTGATGATGACTGTGTGTGTGTGTGATGGTGACTGTGTGCGTGTGTGATGATGATGATGGTGACTGTATGTGTGTGTGTGCGTGACGAAGAACCTGCTGCCCATCTGTGCGGTGTGCGTGTGTGATGATGACTGTGTGTGTGTGTGATGATGACTGTGTGTGTGTGTGATGATGACTGTGTGTGTGTGATGATGACTGTGTGTGTGTGTGTGCGTGACGAAGAACCTGCTGCCCATCTGTGCGGTGTGCGTGTGTGATGATGACTGTGTGTATGTGTGTGATGATGACTCTGTGTGCGTGTGTGATGATGACTGTGTGTGTGTGTGATGATGACTGTGTGTGTGTGTGATGATGACTGTGTGTGTATGTGTGATGATGACTGTGTGTGTGTGTGTGATGATGACTGTGTGTGTGTGTGATGATGACTGTGTGTGTGTGTGTGCGTGACGAGGAACCTGCTGCCCATCTGTGCGGTGTGCGTGGACGAGGGCGAGCGGCCGCTCGTGCTGCTGCCGCTCATGAGCTGGGGGAACCTGAAGCTCTTCCTGCGCCAGTGCAAGCTGGCCGAGGCCAACAACCCACAGGTGTGCAACAACAACAACACTGGCAACAACAACAACAACAACACGGGCATCAACAACAACAACACCATCAAGAACAATAACATCAAGAACAACACTAGCAGCAACAACACAGGCATCAACAACAACAACACCATCAACAACAACACTGGCATCAACAACAACACCAACAACAACAACACAGGAATCAACAACAACACAGGCATCAACAACAAAAATAACATCAACAACAACAATAACAACACCGCCTACAACAAGGCTGCCAACAAAAACAACACGGCAACAACAAAAACACCACCACCAGCAACAACACCACTAATGGCAACAACAACAAAAACAATAGCAACGACAACAACACTGCTAACAACAAAAACAACACGGCCAACAACAACACCACCACCACCAGCAACAACACCACTAATGTCAACAACAATAACAACAACAATAACAACAACACCACCAACAACGACAACAACACTGCCAACAGCACCACTAACAACACTGCCAACAACAACACCACCAACACCACCAATTACAACAACACCACAAATGACAGCAACAACAACAACACCGCCACCACCACCACAAGGGCTGCTAAACCCCAGCAGGTGTACTCACCTGGGCACTACCACGACCACACCAGTAGCAACGCCAACACCGCCACCACCAGCACCACCAGCACCGCCACCACCAGCGCCGCCACCACCAGCACCGCCGCCACCACCACCACCGCCACCACCAGCACCGCCACCACCAGCACCGCCACCACCGCCACCACCACCACCGCCACCACCAGCGCCGCCACCACCACCACCGCCACCACCAGCACCGCCACCACCAACACCGCCACCACAGCTACCAGCACCGCCACCACCAGCACCACCATCATCACCACCACCACCAGCACCGCCACCACCAGCACCACCACCACCAGCACCGCCACCACCAGCACCGCCACCACCAGCACCGCCACCACCAGCACCGCCACCACAACCGCCACCACCAGCACCGCCACCACCAGCACCGCCACCACCAGCACCGCCACCACCAGCACCGCAGTTTTTGTGGTTGGAGCGCGTCAATCTAAATGTGTCGATTTAAAGCGTTTGTGACGGCAGGGATTCATATTCTTGGTTCGTTCTGTAAAGTCACGTGGAAGGGAAATATTAAAAAAATAATAAAGTTCTGACGACGTTTCGGCCACGACGCAAGCAGCCGTTCTCGGGTGAAGAAACAGAGCTGTGGGAAATTCGTGAGAACTTTATAATGTTTTATTATTTTATTATTTCCCTTCTACGTGACTTCAACGAAAGAACCAATAAATCTAAATGTGTCGTTAAATGCGCTGCCGCCGCCACCACCACCACCGACACAGCTAATTAGGAAAGGGGTTTGTTGCGTGAACAAAACGTGGCCAATCCGAAGCTAAATTCTTGGTCCTTTCGGTAAAGTCACGTAGAAGGGAAATAATAAAATAATAAAAAATTTAACTATAAAATTCTCAGATAGTTTAGTTAAATAGTTTAAATTAATAATTTAATTTACATTATTTTTTTTAGTTTAATATGATATTCTTGGTCCTTTCGGTAAAGTCATGTAGAAGGGAAATAATAAAATAATAAAACATTTACAATACAATTCTCACGACGTTTCGATTGCAACACACGCAATCATCATCGGGTGTGAAAACCACAGCAAGAAAATTTGTGGCGTTTTTTTTATTTCTTGCCGTGGTTTTCCCACCCGATGATGATTGCTTGTGTTGCAGTCGAAACGTCGTGAGAATTTAATTGTTTAATTCAGCACAGAATGGAGAGTGGTGGTGCAGCGGTTAGCGCGATGCTCTATGAACCCGGCAACCTAAGTTTCATACCAGGTTATCTGAACCGGTCATGGGCATCCCCTAGGTCCACACAACCTCAAATGAGTACCTGGTGTGATGTGTAGACGTCGCCACTGGGGAGACAAAGGCGGCCGGGCGTGGTGCTGGCCACCCGCCCCCTCGTGTGCCGTGCCGGCCTTAATCGGTGCTCACGGTTTGACCATGTTTGTTTGTTGTAGTACAGAGTTAGACTGATGGCCTTAATCTAAGTTGTCTTGTGGTTGTTGTTGTTTGACTTGCATCCCACTGGGATTTCTGCACACAGCGTTGGTGTACGGTGCTTTTTCTGCAATATTTTGCTGTCTTTTCTTGGATTTTCTGTTTGCACTCAGTCACATATTCACTTTAAGATGTTTTCTTTTTCATGTTTTTGTTTTTTGTTTGTTGCGGTTGCACCCGATTCAAGAGCCGAATGGCTCACAGGGCTATACCTAATAAATGAAACTTAAAACTTGAAACGGACTGCACTTGCCTCAAACGGTGTGTTGAGGCTACATGGGGGATCTTTGTCTTTGTGTTGATCGCAGAGCCTGTCACAGCAAGACCTGGTGAACATCGCCATCCAGATCGCGTGCGGCATGAGCTACCTCACCAAGCGGGAGGTGGTGCACCGAGACCTCGCCGCCAGGAACTGCGTGTAAGCTCACGCCCCCCGCTCGTCACACGCGTGACCCCCACCGTGTCACACCAGCTTGTGTGGCGTGCGTGCGTGTGCGTGTGTGTGCGTGTGTGTGCGTGTGTGTGTGCGTGCGTGTGTGCGTGTGTGCGTGCGTGTGTGCGTGTGTGTGTGGGGAGCGGTAGTGTAGCGGTTAGCGCTACGCTGCGCTATGAACCTGGCGACCCGGGTTCGATTCCCGCTCACGGCTAACACTAGTGACGATTATCTGAACCAGTCCTGGGCCTCCCCTAGGTCGACTCAGCCTTAAATGAGTACCTGGTGCGATGTGTAAACATCGCCACTGGGGAGACAAAGGCGGTCGGGCGTGGTGCTGGCCACCCACCCCCTCGTTCATGTACCATTCCGGCCTTCATAGGTGCTCGCTAACAGCACTTGCCCCTACAGTCTGTTAAGGCTACACGAGGGATCGTTGTTTCGTCTTTTGTATGTGTGTGGGGAGCGGTGGCAAAGCGGTTAGCGCGCTGCGCTACGAACGCGGCGACCCGAGTTCGATTCCCGCTCACGGCCACCAACACCGGTGACGATTTTCTAAACCGGTCCTGGGCCTCCCCTAGGTCGACTCGGCCTCAAATAAGTACCCAGTGCGGTGTGTAGTAAAAATCGCCACTGGGAGAGACAAAGGCGGCCGGGCGTGGTGCTGACCATCCACCCCCTCGTGCGCCGCAGCGCCGGCCTTGATCAGTGCTACTCGCCGAACAACACTTGCCCCAACAGTCTGTTGAGGCTACACGGGGTGTCTTTGTGTGCGTGTGCAGCATTGACGAGGGCCTGCACGTGAAGATCACGGACACGGCGCTGGCTCGCGACCTCTTCCCCATGGACTACCACTGCCTGGGGGACAACGTGAACCGGCCTGTGCGCTGGATGGCCCTCGAAGGCCTCCTCCACCACGACTTCTCCCCCGCCAGCGACGTGGTACGACCCGTGACGCCCCCCACCACCCCTCCCCCCCCCCCCACAGCGACGTGGTACGACCCGTGACGCCCCCTACCATCCCTCCCCCCCCCACAGCGACGTGGTACGACCCGTGACGCCCCCCACCACCCCTCCCCCCCCAGCGACGTGGTACGACCCGTGACGCCCCCCACCATCCCTCCCCCCCCCCAGCGACGTGGTACGACCCGTGACGCCCCCCACCACCCCTCCCCCCCCCCCCACAGCGACGTGGTACGACCCGTGACGCCCCCCACCATCCCTCCCCCCCCCACAGCGACGTGGTACGACCCGTGACGCCCCCCACCATCCCTCCCCCCCCACAGCGACGTGGTACGACCCGTGACGCCCCCCACCATTCCTCCCCCCCCAGCGACGTGGTATGACCCGTGACGCCCCCCACCATCCCTCCCCCCCCACAGCGACGTGGTACGACCCGTGACGCCCCCCACCATTCATCCCCCCCCAGCGACGTGGTACGACCCGTGACGCCCCCCACCACCCCTCCCCCCCCCCCCACAGCGACGTGGTACGACCCGTGACGCCCCCCACCATCCCTCCCCCCCCCACAGCGACGTGGTACGACCCGTGACGCCCCCCACCACCCCTCCCCCCCCAGCGACGTGGTACGACCCGTGACGCCCCCCACCATCCCTCCCCCCCCCCCAGCGACGTGGTACGACCCGTGACGCCCCCCACCACCCCTCCCCCCCCCCCCACAGCGACGTGGTACGACCCGTGACGCCCCCCACCATCCCTCCCCCCCCCACAGCGACGTGGTACGACCCGTGACGCCCCCCACCATCCCTCCCCCCCCACAGCGACGTGGTACGACCCGTGACGCCCCCCACCATTCCTCCCCCCCCAGCGACGTGGTATGACCCGTGACGCCCCCCACCATCCCCCCCCCCCCCCCCAGCGACGTGGTATGACCCGTGACGCCCCCCACCACCCCTCCCCCTCCCGCCAGCGACGTGGTACAACCCATGACGCTCCCTCTGTGGTGACGCAGCAGAGGTCTCACTCTGAATCAGTCGAGCGGCAATGTCTTTTCATTGGTTGTGTAACTCTGCTGTGTGGAAGCTACCTGGTCTGTCGCTCCGGTGACGTCACCGCCACTTAGTGGCGAATGGCGGTTGTTGTTGTTGTGTCACTCTGTGTGTGTGTTCCTATCTGTGTGTGTGTGTGTCACTCTGTGTGTGTGTTACTGTGTGTGTGTGTGCAGTGGGCGTTTGGGGTGACGCTGTGGGAGTTGATGACGCTGGGCCAGACGCCCTATCTGTGTGTGTGTGTTACTGTGTGTGTGTTACTATGTGTGTGTTACTATGTATGTGTGTGTTACTATGTGTGTGTTACTATGTGTGTGTGTGTTACTATGTGTGTGTGTTACTGTGTGTGTGTTACTGTGTGTGTCACTCTGTGTATGTCACTCTGTGTGTGTGTCACTCTGTGTGTGTGTGTAACTGTGTGTGTGTGTGTGCAGTGGGCGTTTGGGGTGACGCTGTGGGAGTTGATGACGCTGGGCCAGACCCCCTATCTGTGTGTGTGTTACTGTGTGTGTGTGTTACTGTGTGTGTCACTCTGTGTGTGTGTTACTGTGTGTGTTACTCTGTGTGTGTGTGTTACTGTGTGTGTCACTCTGTGTGTGTGTGTTACTGTGTGTGTCACTCTGTGTGTGTGTGTTACTGTGTGTGTCACTCTGTGTGTGTGTGTTACTGTGTGTGTCACTCTGTGTGTGTGTGTTACTATGTGTGTGTGTCACTCTGTGTGTGTTACTCTGTGTGTGTGTGTGTTACTGTGTGTGTGTTACTGTGTGTGTGTGTTACTCTGTGTGTGTGTGTCACTCTGTGTGTGTGTAACTGTGTGTGTGTGTGTGCAGTGGGCGTTTGGGGTGACGCTGTGGGAGTTGATGACGCTGGGCCAGACCCCGTACGCTGTGTGTGTGTGTTACTCTGTGTGTGTGTGTTACTGTGTGTGTGTTACTGTGTGTGTCACTCTGTGTGTGTGTTACTGTGTGTGTTACTCTGTGTGTGTGTTACTGTGTGTGTTACTCTGTGTGTGTGTGTTACTGTGTGTGTGTTACTCTGTGTGTGTCACTCTATGTGTGTGTGTTACTGTGTGTGTCACTCTGTGTGTGTGTGTTACTGTGTGTGTGTGTGTTACTGTGTGTGTCACTCTTAGGGGTCGGCACGGTTTGAACCGACTCAAACTGGTTTCAAATTGAGAAAACCAAACCAAACCAAACCAGCGACGACTGAACCAAACCAAACCAAAACCAAACCAAACTAAGCTAAACCAAACCTCTTGAGTTGGCTTGAACCGAAAAGATGCGCGGCAAACAATATTCGCATTCAATACAAATATCAAGTGTATTAATCGCTAATGTCTACGCAGGCTTTCTTCATATTGAGATTCACTAGCAAGTACTGGACGACGATGTCGTCCACAGCCATCTCCTCAAGCTTGGCACGCCCAATGTCCTTGAACGCAGTGTGGTAGTTCAATGGCAGGGAAACCCCAACACTAGGCAACATCCGCGCCCACGAGCGCACACACATCTCGGCCTTGAACGTGCACTTGTGCAGGTTTGGTCGGTCGAGAAAGGAGCGCTTGGCGGCCGAGTTTGCTCTCTCGGAGGGCACGGACGACGCCGGGATAGGCAAATAGTCGAGGGCCACGCGTCGTATGCGCGGGTACTTGCCGCCGTACAGCTTCCACCACTCGACGACGTCCATGCTCAGGTCCTGAGTCGGCTCAAGCAGGAAGCGGTCGACCTCGGAGGCGGCGCCGTCGTGAGCGTTGGGCGCGTAGACCATGTCAAAGAGGATGTTAATGCCGCCACGCGGCGCCGCCTTCGGCGCCGCGTCCGTCGTCAACGCTGGGTAGCGCTGGTTGAGAATGTCCGTCATCATGTCCTTGATATTGCTATACTCGGCCTTCACAACCAACCAAACTAGTTTGAGCCGGTTCCACCCTGTCCGAGCCAAACCGAGTCGGTTTTCGTAGCCCCAAACCAAACCGAACCAGTTCAAACAGAGCCAAACCAAACCGATTTGGTTCGGTTCAAACCGCGGTTTGGTGGTTTGGTTCAAACCGCGGTTTGGTGGTTTGAGCCAAACCGTGCCGACCCCTAGTCACTCTGTGTGTGTGTTCCTATCTGTGTGTGTGTGCAGTGGGCGTTTGGGGTGACGCTGTGGGAGTTGATGACGCTGGGACAGACCCCGTACGCTGAAATCGACCCCTTCGAGATGGCGGCTTACCTCAAGGACGGATTCCGAATCCCCCAACCCTGCAACTGCCCTGACGAGCTGTACGTACTCACCACACTCACCACACTCACCACACCACACTCACCACACTCACCACACCACACTCACCACACTCACCACACCACACTCACCACACTCACCGCACTCACCACACTCACCACACCACACTCACCACACTCACCACACTCACCACACCACACTCACCACACTCACCACACTCGCTCACCACACTCACCACACTCACTCACCACACTCACAACACTCACAACACTCACTCACCACACTCACCACACTCACCACACCACACTCACCGCACTCACCACACTCACCACACTCACCGCACCACACTCACCACACTCACCACACTCACCACACTCACCACACCACACTCACCACACTCACTCACCACACTCGCCACACTTACCACACTCACCACACTCACCACACTCACTCACCACACTCACCACACTCACCACACTCACTCACCACACTCACTCACCACACTCACCACACTCACTCACCACACTCACCACACTCACCCCACTCACCACACCACACTCACCACACCACACTCACCACACTCACCACACTCACCACACTCACTCACCACACTCACCGCACTCACCGCACTCACCACACCACACTCACCACACTCACCACACTCACCACACCACACTCACCACACTCACTCACCACACTCACCTCACCACACTCACCACACTCACCTCACCACACTCACCACACTCACCACACTCACCACCACACTCACCACCACACTCACCACCACACTCACCACACTCAGTCACCACACTCACTCACCACACTCACCACACTCACCACACTCACTCACCACACTCACCACACCACACTCACCGCACCGCCACACTCACCACACTCACCACACTCACCACACCACACTCACCACACTCACTCACCACACTTGCCGCACTCACCACACTCACCACACCACACTCACCACACTCACTCACCACACTCACCACACTTGCCGCACCGCACCACACCACCACACTCACCGCACTCACCACACCACACTCACCACACTCACCACACTCACTCACCACACTCACCTCACCACACTCACCACACTCACCTCACCACACTCACCACACTCACCACCACACTCACCACACTCACCACCACACTCACCACACTCAGTCACCACACTCACCACACTCACCACACTCACTCACCACACCACACTCACCGCACCGCCACACTCACCACACTCACCACACTCACCACACCTCACTCACCACACTCACTCACCACACTTGCCGCACTCACCACACTCACCACACTCACCACACCACACTCACCACACTCACTCACCACACTCACCACACTCACCACACCACACTCACCACACTCACTCACCACACTCACCTCACCACACTCACCACACTCACCTCACCACACTCACCACACTCACCACCACACTCACCACACTCACCACCACACTCACCACACTCAGTCACCACACTCACCACACTCACCACACTCACTCACCACACTCACCACACCACTCACCGCACCGCCACACTCACCACACTCACCACACTCACCACACCACACTCACCACACTCACTCACCACACTTGCCGCACCGCACCACACCGCCACACTCACCACACTCACCACACTCACTCACCACACTTGCCGCACTCACCACACTCACCACACTCACCACACTCACTCACCACACTCACTCACCACACTTGCCGCACCGCACCACACCGCCACACTCACCACACTCACCACACTCACTCACCACACTCACTCACCACTCACCACACTCACCACACCACACTCACCACACTCACTCACCAAACTCACCACACTTGCCGCACTCACCACACTCACCACACTCACCACACTCACCACACTCACTCACCACACTTGCCGCACCGCACCACACCGCCACACTCACCACACTCACCACACTCACCACACTCACTCACCACACTCACCACACTCACCACACTCACTCACCACACTTGCCGCACCGCACCACACCGCCACACTGCGCAGAATGTACTGAACCAAACGCACCGCACCACACTGCACTACTGCACCACACTCGATGCACTACCGCACTGACCGCACTACACCACACTCACCACACTGCACTCACCACACCGCACTACTGCACAACACTGTAATACCACACTGATGGTGATGGTGTGGTGGTGGTGACGGTGTGGTGGTGGTGGTGACGGTGTGGTGGTGACGGTGTGGTGGTGGTGGTGGTGATGACGTGGTGGTGGTGGTGACGGTGTGACGATGACGGTGTGGTGGTGGTGATGGTGTGGTGGTGGTGACGTGGTGACGGTGTGGTGGTGGTGACGGTGTGGTGGTGACGGTGTGACGGTGACGGTGTGGTGGTGGTGACGGTGTGGTGGTGGTGACCTTGTGGTGGTGGTGACGGTGTGGTGACGGTGTGGTGACGGTGATGGTGTGGTGGTGGTGGTGACGGTGTGGTGACGGTGTGGTGGTGGTGACGGTGTGGTCGTGGTGGTGACGGTGACGGTGTGGTGGTGGTGACGGTGACGGTGTGGTGGTGGTGACGGTGTGGTGGTGGTGATGGTGACGGTGTGGTGACGGTGATGGTGTGGTGATGGTGTGGTGGTGGTGTGGTGATGATGGTGACGGTGTGGTGGTGGTGATGGTGACCGTGTGACGGTGATGGTGTGGTGGTGGTGGTGGTGGTGTGGTGATGGTGTGATGGTGACGGTGTGGTGGTGGTGATGGTGTGATGGTGACGGTGTGGTGGTGGTGGTGACGGTGTGGTGGTGGTGGTAACGGTGTGGTGGTGGTGGTGTAGTGGTGGTGGTGGTGACGGTGACGGTGTGGTGACGGTGTGGTGACGGTGACGGTGTGGTGGTGGTGACATGGTGGTGGTGGTGACGGTGTGGTGACGGTGACGTGGTGGTGGTGGTGACGTGGTGGTGGTGGTGGTGACAGTGTGGTGACGGTGTGGTGGTGGTGTGGTGGTGGTGACGGTGTGGTGGTGGTGGTGGTGACGGTGTGGTGATGGTGATGGTGGTGACGGTGTGGTGGTGACGGTGTGGTGGTGATGGTGACGGTGACGGTGTGGTGGTGGTGGTGATGGTGACGGTGTGGTGGTGGTGACGGTGTGGTGGTGACGGTGTGACGGTGACGGTGTGGTGGTGGTGATGACGGTGTGGTGGTGGTGGTGACGGTGTGGTGATGGTGGTGGTGACGGTGGTGGTGTGGTGATGGTGGTGGTGACGGTGTGGTGACGGTGGTGGTGTGGTGATGGTGGTGGTGACGGTGTGGTGGTGGTGGTGACGTGCAGGTTTGCAGTCATGGCGTGCTGCTGGGCGCTGGACCCAGAGGAGAGGCCAAAGTTCACGCAGCTGGTGCAGTGCCTCACCGAGTTCCACGCGGCACTCACCGCCTACGTCTGAGCTCACCGCTCACCACTCATCACCCACGTGTGACCTCACCGCTCACCACTCACCACCCACCACTCACCACCCACGTGTGACCTCACCGCTCACCACTCACCACCCACCGCTCACCACCCACGTGTGAACTCACCGCTCACCGCTCACCACGTGCATTTGAACTCGCTCCTCGCAGCCCATGGCCTCTGCTCGCCGCCCCTGTGCGACCTCTCCACTCGTCGCCCACCGCTTGAGTGTCAGCTCGCCGCTCACCACTCACCACTCACCACCGTGTGAGCTCACCGCTCACCGCTCACCACTCACCACCGTGTGAGCTCATCGCTCACCACTCACCACTCACCACCGTGTGAGCTCGCCGCTCGCCACTCGCCACTCACTACTCACCACTCCCGTGTGAGCTCACCCTGTTCTCCTTGAACTCCCCCCACCTGGGTTCCATCTGGTGTCTCGCCGCGTCGTTGACTTTTCTCATCCCGGGAGCCGTGAGCGGGGCAAGGGGCGACCCTGGAGTGGACGCAGGGGGCGGTGTGGGTCATGGGGGTCAGATGTGGGTGGAGGGTCAGGGGGCGACGAGTCAGAGGTGAAGGTTCAGGGGGTGGTGCATGTCAGGGGGCGACGAGTCAGAGGTGAAGGGTCAGGGGGCGACGAGTCAGAGGTGAAGGGTCAGGGGGCGATGCATGTCAGGGGGCGACGAGTCAGAGGTGAAGGGTCAGGGGGCGGTGCACGTCAGGGGGCGACGAGTCAGGTGAAGGGTCAGGGGGCGACGAGTAGGGGGTGATGCCAGTCAGCGGGTGAGGCGGGCCACGTGGTGACGCGGGCTTAGGGGGTGCGGTTGCGGGGCTGGAGGTGGATGCCGGGTAGGCGGTGACAGTGGCGGTGCGGTGTCATGGCGCCGGGTGGACACTGGGTGGACACTGGACACTGGGTGGACGCTGGGTGGACACTGGGTAGACACCGGGGCCGGCCTCCCTCTCGCCGTCGCGCCCCTCATCTCTCTGCGCTCGCTCCTTCCGCTCCGTCTGCTTCGTCGTTGTTGTTGTTTTTACTGCATCACACATACACACATATACACAGACACATATACACACACACACACATATATTTGTCTCTCTCTTAACTTCAGTTCTTCGTGAGAGACTTTTGTGTAGCATCGTGGGGGGGGGGGCGGCGACCGCGCACCGAGGTCACGGGGGATCGGAGGTCACGTGGGGCTCGGAGGTCACGGGGGGCTCGGAGGTCACGGGGGGCTCGGAGGTCACGGGGGGCTCGGAGGTCACTTGCGGATGCCGAGGCCGGCAAAAATTTACAAGTTTATATATAAAATATTCATAAATAAATAATGTTCATAATCGACCGCTCTGGGGAAACGCTACGGTGCCATGGCGGGGGGGGGGGGGGGTAGAGGTTGGGGGGGTAGAGGTTGGGGGGGTAGAGGTGGGGGCTGGGGGGGTACAGGTGTGGGTGGTAGAGGTGGGGGGTGCGTGGCTCCGTTCGCTGGGTTGCGTGTCGCGTTGTGCCCTCACGTCACGTCGCGTGCTGGCTGGAGGGGGTACCGGGGGGGGGGGGTACCGGGGGGGGCGGGGGGGGGCGTGGGGGGGGTGCGGGGGAGGGGTATGGGGGGGCGTGGGGGTCTCGTCAGGGTTTGAGCGGCCTTCACCGACGGCGCCTTGAATTTCGGAGAGACGTGGACACAGCAGCAGCCGCAGTGGCAGCAGCAGCAGCCGCAGCGGCGGCGGCGGCGGCGGCGGCGGGCGGCGGTGGCCGCGGCCGCCGACTATTTACGAGCCGACGATCGATGTTGTAACCGCGTGCGTGCGTGTGTATAATAATAATAATGTAATAATATTGTATTAATTATAATTACGAGTTAACTCGAGTCCGCGTGTCACCGTCCGCGGGCGTTAAGGCGCCTGCCACTGGAGTACACAAGGGTACTGCGCCTTGATCCACACGAGAGAAAAACAAAACTCAATAATAATGGTCCCGTGTTTTTGTGTCACCCCCTGCGTTCGGCCGAGGGTTGTGGTAGGTGCGTGCCAAGTTTGGTGGGGGGGGGGGGGGGTAGGGGGGGGAAGGGGGGCAGAGGTCGCGCTCCGGCCTGTCCGTGGCGTCCTCTGGGCCACGCGAATCGCGAGCGGCCCTGGCCGCGGAAGGTCACGGGAGGTCGCGGGAGGTCGCGGGTGGAGAGGGTGGAGAGGGTGGCTGGGTCCGGTGTCAATTAGGTGACGGGCGTGTGATACGCAGAGAGTCGCCGGGGTCACGGTTAAGGTCAAGGTCACGTGCCTGGGGCTGGCTCGGCAGGGGAGCGTGGGGTGGGGGGAGCATTGATGGGGGGGGGGTGGGTGTTGTTGGGTGGGGGGGTGAGTGTGTGGGGTGAGTGTGTGGGGTGAGTGTGTGGGGTGAGTGTGTGACGTTTGATTGCGTGGGGGCGAGGGTGCAGGTGTGAGCGGTGAGAATGTGAGATGTAGGGTGGTGTGAGTGTACTGTGTTTGGGGTGAGTGTACTGTGTTTGGGATGAGTGTACTGTGTTTGGGATGAGTGTACTGTGTTTGGGGTGAGTGTACGGTGTGGGGTTGGTGAGTTTGCTGGGTGAGTTTTAGTGGTGAGTTAACTTGTGATGGATGAGTGATTTGAGGGTGAGGGCTGTGGTGGTCATGTTACTTGAGTGTGGGGTGAGTGCTGGGTGAGTGAGTTCAGTAGTGGGTGAGCATGGTGCGAGTGTGAAAGGGGTGGGGTGGGTGTGTGTGATCAGTGTGGGTCTGTTTGGTGAGTTTTGGGTGAGTGCGGAGAGTGCTGGATCGGCGTCAGGTGAGGGTGGTTAGGGTGGTGAAGTTGGCATGAGCTTGGGGTTTCGCTTGAGTGTGGGGCGAATGTTGTGGGGTGAGTGTGGAGCCAGTGCTGGTGAGGGTGGGGTGAGCACTGGTGAGGGTGGGGTGAGCACTGGTGAGCATGTGGTGAGTGGGGCTAGTTCTTGTTAGTGTGGAGTGAGTGCTGGTGAGTGCGGGGTGATTGTGGAGCAAGGGCTGGTGAGTGGAGTCAGGGCATGGTGAGCGTGGGGTGAGTGCTGGTAAGTGCTGGTGAGCGCGTGGTGAGCGCGTGGGGGGTGCATGGTGAGCGCGTGGTGAGCGAGCGTGGGGGGGGTGCTTGGTAGCGAGTGAGGGCTGATGAATGCGTGGTGAGTACGAGGTGAGCGTGTGTGGTGAGCGAGCGTGGTGGCGAGTGCGGAGTGAGGGCTGGTGAGTGTGTGGTGAGTGCGTGGTGAGTGCGTGGTGAGTACAAGGTGAGCGTACAAGATGAGTGAGCGTGGGGGGTGCGGAGTGAGGGCTGGTGAGTGCGTGGTGAGTGCGAGGTGAGCGTGCGAGGTGAGAGTGCGTGGTGAGTGCGTGGTGAGTGCGAGGTGAGTGCGTGGTGAGCGTACGAGGTGAGCGTGCGTGGTGAGTGTGTGGTGAGCGTACGAGGTGAGCGAGCGTGGTGAGCGTACGAGGTGAGCGTGCGTGGTGAGTGCGAGGTGAGCGTGCGAGGTGAGCGTGCGTGGTGAGCGCGTGGGGGACGTACGAGGTGAGCGTGCGTGGTGAGTGCGAGGTGAGCGTGCGTGGTGAGCGTGCGAGGTGAGAGTGCGAGGTGAGCGTGCGAGGTGAGCGTGCGAGGTGAGCGTGCGTGGTGAGCGCGTGGTGAGTGCGTGGTGAGTACGAGGTGAGTGTGCGTGGTGGGCGAGCGTGGGGGGCGAGCGCTGGAGGAAGGCAGCATGCCGCCAGTGGCTCTCTCTCTCGCTCGCGTGTTTAGTCTCAGCCCCGTGGTCGCTGGGACGGTAACTGTGAATATGGGTCGCTCCGTCCGTCACGATTTGTACGTGTACTATGTTATTGTGTACTATGTTGTTGTGTACTATGTTATTATTATTAATATTACCACGGTCACCACGACCAGCACGACGATGATGATATTCCTGTTTTTTTTTTTTTGCGTTAACGGGACGGAAATCTCCAACTCAATTTTTTTTAAAGTTTCTCCCATCCCTGATCGGCTGCTTTTTGTTAGATGCTGTCTCTTGGTCTCTCTGTGCGTCTCTCTCCCTGTGTCTCTGTCTCTGTGTCTATCTCCCTCTCTGTGTCTCCCTCTGTCTCTCTCTGTGTCTCTCTCTCTGTGTGTCTCTCTCTCTGACTCCCTACGTGTCTCTCTCTCTCTCTGCGTCTCTCTCTCTGTGTCTCTCTCTGACCCTCTACGTGTCTCTCTCTCTGTCTATCTCTGTGTCTCTCTCTCTCTGTGTCTATCTCTGTGTCTCTCTCTCTGTGTCTCTCTCTGACTCTCTACGTGTCTCCATGTGCCCGTCTCGCGCGCGCGTACGCAGAGCTTTTACCTCGGCGTCGTTTGTACAAAAAAAAAATGAGATGCAAAATAAAAAAAACACGACGACAAACCTTCGATCTCTTCCTCTTCTTCCTCCTCGTCGTCATCTCGGCGCTTTATTCATTCCGTAGACGCAGAGCAGCATCTGCAGTGTCGCGTGCAGGCGGAACGCTTTTCCTATCGTGTGGCTGACGCAGATGTAAACCGCTCCACCCCATTGCTCTCCTCCCGGTGACCGTAACGAGGGGGGGGACAGGCCGGTAAGTAACGACAGCAACGGCAGACGAGTCGGAGGCGATGAGTGGATTCCCTGCTTTGTGTCCTTCCCTCTTGAGGATCGAGTGACCCCACGACCCAAGTACACCAGAGGGCTGTGTTATTTCCCAGAGGGCTGTGTTATTTCCCAGAGGGCTGTGTTGTTTCCCAGAGGGCTGTGTTGTTTCCCAGAGGGCTGTGTTATTTCCCAGAGGGCTGTGTTATTTCCCAGAGGGCTGTGTTATTTCCCAGAGGGCTGTGTTATTTCCCAGTGGTCTTCTGATGAGCATTTGTGCACCGGTCATTATGACCAGATGTGTAATAACACGCTGGAGACGGCTTGTGGAATCGGTCCTTTTATTTCACTTCTTACAGTTCACAAACACTCCCCGTTACTGGCAGGCAACGGGAAGCGGGTAGACAGCCAGCAGAGACACACCGCCACGTGGCACCCGGAGCCCCACTCGCGCGTGGCCCCTCTCTCTCTTCGTTCCGTGTCTGACCCCTTGTCTCTCCTCTCTCCCCTTATTTAATGCCTGGGTCACGTGGTACACTCCAGCCAATCCTCAATAGCCTGCGCCGAATGTTCCAGATCCCCCATCAACTCCCGGGACCACACCCCTGACTTGTCTTCCCATTGGCTGAGGCTAAGACCCGCGAAACCAATCACCTTGCTGACATCCCGTGATCACGATGAGGCCATGCTCCCAGGCTCTCCCCCCATTAGCTGTAAAGCGGGACCGGCAAAGCCGATCACCACGTGAATCCGACATAGGCTCTTATTACAGATGCACAGCAATCGACACCACGGTCACACACGACCTCACTGCTCCATTGCTGCCGGTTGGGATTCAGTGCAAGTGTTCATATTCTACACCCATGCCCGAATCATTATTTGTTACATTATTAAAATTGTCTTTAATTATCTACACTATGGGAACCTCATTTGCCAGGGAAAAGGGTGACAAGCCGATTCCATAAAATTGCTTATTAGGGCGTCAAAGACGCATTAACCATGAAGGGGCGAAATGGGCGTCTATGCGCCGAACAAAGATATAATTCACCCATGAATAAACGGACATACATTAGGGTGTCCCTGCAGCGCGGTAACAACGGAAGAGACTGCAAGGCAATCAATGCTATCGAAACGGAAGAGATTTCGACCGCGTACGCGATGCGGGACCCTCTCCGCTTCCTGCCCACGGTCGCCTTGCCGCCGGATCAACAGGAGGTGGTTGGCATGAAGAAGAAGGAGGATTTCCGATTTCGGTCGTGTCCAGGTCAGGTCCCGTTGGAGGAGGGACGGCGGGGGTCTCATCAGCCCTCAAAACCTGTTCATCTGCGGGTGGCACAACACAGTCCCGCTGGGGATCAACGGGCGAGGCAAGCTGCATATTCGGCACAGCAGACCCCGGCAGGTCAACAAGTGGAGATGAGGTGTCGGCACGCGGGTCAACGTAGGGTTTGAGTCGCGACGAATGGACGTACCACCGACGTTTTCCGTACTGGACGCGAACACTCTGTGGGTTCCGAATGTCCACCAACGTCACAGGCCCCCGCCAAGGCCTGTGCAATTTAGGGGATGTGTCCACCGGCACCTGAGGGCAGTGGAGCCATGCCAGATCGCCCACCGACCAGGGCATGTGGGTACGCGATCGACGCGCACACCTCTCATTCCTTTCCTGCGTACGGGCCGTCGCACATCTGGCGGCCTCTCGCGCCTCTGTAACCCGTTCAAGCGAGTCCCGTACGTGATCAGGCAAGGAAAGGGATGGCTGTTTCCTCGGCGTGCCCAGTTGTACATCAATGGCTGGTACGTTCTCACGACCATACATAAAAAAAATGGCGAATATCCCGTGGACGCATGCGGAACCATGCGGTATGCCGCTAAGACGCCCGGTATGTGCAAGTCCCAATCGGTCTGCTTTTCACTCACCGTGTGACAAAGCATAGCCGAAAGGGTGCGGTTAAATCGTTCCACAATGCCGTCCGTTTGCGGATGGTAAGGGGAAGTGCGGATTTTCTTTGTGCCCAGCGCATCGCAAACATCCTTGAGCAATTTGGAGGAGAAGTTACGTCCCTGATCTGTGAGCAGCCTCTCGGGTGCTCCTTTATCCATGACATAACCATTCACGAAAGCATCGGTGATGGACGTGGCCGTCTGGTCAGGCAGAGGCCAGGCCATAGGCCATCGAGAAAAATATTCTACTCCGACAAGAAGGTATTTGTTGCCCCTAGCCGATGGAGGGAACGGCCCGAGAGGATGTCCAGAGCAACTAATTCGTTTATACGGGATACCTCAATGGAACGTAATGGCGGCACATAATGTTTCCAAGGCGGTTTCCTCTTCGCACAATCATGGCATGACCGGACAAAGTCGTTGACATCTGCCATCATGCCGGGCCAAAAGAAATCCTGCATTGCGGCCAGTCTTCTGCACGCCGAGGTGCATTAGTTTGTCAGCGTGCAGAGCGCTAAGCAGGTCATGGCGAAGGGATGTAGGCACGACCAGGCGTGGTCGGTCAGACAATCCATCGGTACACATTAATAGTCCCGCCTGGCCCCGGAACATCCGCCACTTCCATCCCGCCAATTGAGCTCTCGGTTTCCCGATCAATTTCCGCAGCGGAGCCAGAGAGGCATCGGCCTCCTGCTCGCGTAGCCAAACCGAGTGTGGCAGCCGCAGGGTATCATCAGTATCCACTGGCACATCCTGGCCGTCCTCGTTTGACATCGCCCCCATAACCGGACAGGGCGAGGTAAGTGGCGCCCCGCAGCGGTGCCTACCCGTCAGACAAGTGCACGGGGGAATGGGTGGTAACCTGGAGAGCGCGTCCGCGTTGGCGTGGCGAGCACCCTTGCGGTACGTGATATCGAAGGAAAATTCCTGCAACGATTCCAACCACCGAGCCAATTGGCCTGATGGTTGGTCCAATTTCAACGAGTATTGCAAAGCCGCGTGATCAGTGCGAACGAGGAATTTCCTTCCATATAGGTACGGCCGGTACAGGCGAACAAGATGCACGATCGCCAAAAGTTCCCGCCTTGTCACGCAATATCGTGTTTCTGCCGGGGACAGAATCCTGCTGCCGTATGCAACCACTCTTTCAACTCCGTCTTTACGTTGCGATAAAACGGCCCCGATGCCGATATCGCTAGCATCCGTGTCAAGGATGAACAGCTGGGAAAAGTCTGGGTAGTCGAGCGTAGGCGCCGTGGCGAGGTGATCCCGGAGCGAGTGAAAAGAGCGTTCCTCCTCCGGACCCCATTTAAACCTTTGATTTTTGCCCGTCAGAATATGCAGTGGTTTAGCCAGTGTGGCAAAGTTCTTAACACATCGGCGATAGGACGCAAACCCAATAAAGCGCCGAACGTCGCCCACTGAAGTGGGTGTAGGCCACTCTCGGACACATCGCGTTTTCTGAGGGTCAGTGGACACGCCGTCCGAACTGACGATATGACCCAAGTAACGGACGGAGTGTTGCAAAAGGTGGCATTTCTTTGGTTTAAACTTTAGGTCAGCCGACCGCATCCTCTGAAAGACAGTCTCCAGGCGTTGGAGGTGTTCCTCGAACGTGCGGCTAAAAACGATAATATCGTCTAAATATGAGGCATGTTTCCCACTGTAGTCCCGCCAGTACTAGTTCTATCAGGCGTTGGAACGTCGCCGGAGCCGCATTTAAGCCCATGGGTAAGCGGTTAAACTCAAAGAGGCCTTGTGGCGTATGGAATGCCGTCTTGGGTTTCGACGCGTCATCGAGGGGGAGCTGCCAAAAGCCGGATGACACATCGAGGGTGGAGAAGAATTTTGCCCCTGACAAAGCGTCCAATGAGTCATCCATTCGTGGTAAAGGGTATGCGTCCGCCACGGATATCTTATTCAACCGGCGGAAATCTACGCAAAATCTCGTCCCACCATCCTTTATCTTAACCAGTACCACCGGCGCGCCCCACGGACTGTTGGACGGCGAAATAATATCCACCGCCAACATCTCGTCTACCGCGCCGCGCACGTGTTCCCTTTCTGCAGGGCTCATGCGATGCGGATGCATACAAATCGGAGGTGTCGCACCGGTGTCAATATGGTGCGACAAAAGCGACGTACGGCCGAGATCCAACTCATTTTTACTGAAAACGTCAGCGTACTGTAATAACAACGAATGCAAAGCAGTCCTCTGCGCGTTTGATAAAGATTAATTTTCCCCACACAAGTCCGCGATCCACCGTTCCTGTGAACAATCGCGTGGCGGTGTTGTATATGTTGGATTATGAAATTTTGATAAAAAATAATAAATTTTAATAATTTTCCGAAAAATGCGCAAATCGCATAAATTATGATAGTGTGTGTAATTATATGCATAAATTATGATAATCACGGAGATAATCGTAGTAATTTATGCAGATGCTTGCGATTATGTTAATGTGAGCAGTTATGATAATTAGGCTTTTTCGTTTATCCAGAGTTGTATCAATCGGAATAACACGATTATCATTGATTAAACATGTACTGGTTATCTTAGTGTGTGTTATGTTATATTAGGTCTCCAACTTCATATCTCATCACAGGATACAGTTCTTAGGAATAAGACAGTTTTGCATGGACTTGGAAAGAAGCACTCGAACAGTTGGTGTTAAGCAATTTTAATTCTAAACAAACACATGACTCTCTAGTATGCAAAGGCGAAAGCATACATCAATAAATCCATGGGCAAGATTATGCAATTAACGAAAATAAATGACTAAAACCTTTCTTATTCATGTAACTCGACGGCAGCAACTGCTTTGCACGATCAGTTGATATTGAATGCACCACCTTGAAATGGCAACCCTTTTTGAAACGCAAAGATAACTTTTTTTGAAAGTCTTATTCGTGTGCGTGTTGTGTGTGCGTTGTCCCTTGTAAAATTAATTAAATTTTCCTTAGAGCCGGGAGTTGTGTCGTTAGCTTGTGGGGTGTGGGAGGGAATATACAAACAGCGGCCAGAGGTTCCTCTCGCTTGGCGTGGCCGCAGCGAGCCCCTGCTGCTCCCTCGCTCGGACGTGTCTCTGCTTGGGCGCTCTCTCTCTCTCCACTGCTGGACGACGAGTTGGCACGACGCTCGGTGACGCCCGGGTCGTGCTGCTGCTGTCGCGCTCTCCTTGATCGCTGCCAACTTCACACGGACACTCGCCCTTCAGGCGGTGTTGGCTCGAGCGCTGGACAACGCGGCTGTGCGCGCTCACCGGCTTGGAGCGCTCTGGCAATGAACGATGGCCTTTGTTGCTCATCCGCTGCTGCTCGTCCTTTTCGATGCTCGCTTGGTCGACGCTTGGCGATTTCCGCCCTTTTACAGGTTGATTGCTTGTCGTCACTCGTCACTCTCTCTTCTCCGCGCTTTCCTTTGTTCGTGCAGCTGCCAGCTTCACTCGCACTTAACTTCGTTCTGCGAGAAGCGACACCTGCTATCGGCATCGGTGTTTGCTCCCTCACGACGCTCCGCCAGCCGGAGCACGGCTGAAACCCAGCCTCGACCCAGGTTGAACTCAGACTTTTGCGACTCGAACGACCCCTCCTCGTTCCATCACTTCTCGAGGCACGACGCGCCCCAGCTCCCTTGCGAGCCCCGTCGCAACGCCGCGTCGCAAGCCGAGTCGCGAGACTGAGCACGACTTGAACAGACTGCTCTCAGGCGGTCACTCTACGACCCCTCGTCGTCCCATCTCTCCTCGAGGCACGATCTGCCCCAGCTCTCTTGCGAGCCCCGTCGCAACACCGTGTCGCAAGCCGAGTTGCAAGACTGAGCGTTACTCGAACCAGACTGCTCTCAGGCGGTCACTCTACGACCCCTCGTCGTCCCATCTCTCCGTCCATGCCGCCATCTGATCCCAGCGCTTGATGTTAAATTTAGCGTCCAAGCAGCGCGCCACCCATCGCGATGTAAGCGGTTCGTGGCCGCACACCGGCAGCGAGATGTCGAGTTCCTGGGACAGCTCCAGCATACGGGAAAGGATGAGAGGATCGAGGTGATCGGCCGTCGCGTCGGGGTAAGCGGCCATGGCCAACGCCACCAGCACCCTCCGGTAAGCCAAAGGCGCCTCCTCAATCCTCGACGACGTGACATAACTTTTCTCGTGGCTGCCGTCGGCGGGTCGTAAAACTCCGCCATTTCTGCGAAAGCATCACGAAGCGTCTTCTTCTTGGACGCCGTGATGGATCGGAAGACCGCCAGGGAAACATCGTCCAGCAGCGTGGGCAGCGCTTCCAGCGCCTCCGCCTCCGTCCATCGCACGGATCTGAAGGCCGACTCAAAGCGCCACGTAAAAGCACTCAAATCACCCCCAGCGATAAATTCTTTAATTTGTGGAAGCCGATGTCCGCAGTGGCAGGCAGACGCCGCGAGCGTCTCCACTTGCGCTTCCCGCGTTCTGCGCGTCTCCGACAAAATGGCGTCCGGCGGCCGCGTGGTGGCAGCCTCGCGCAAGATGGCGTCGAAAGGCTCCGTCGCCGCCGCCCCGCCCAAGATGGAGGCCTCCCCCCGCGTGGCAGGAGCAATGGCGGACGTCGTTTCCCGCCGAAGATCCTGGTCCTCGGCATCGAGCTGAACCGCAGGCGGCCGACCCAGGCCCAGTAGAGGACGCGACCGCCGTCACCAGATTGAGCAGAATCGCGCGGAGCGACTCGATCTGCTCCGCCATCAGCCGCCTTCGTCTGCCCTTGAGGTGGTTGCCTCTTCCTCCTGTGGGCAATGAGCGGCGTCGAGGAGAGCGGCCGTCTGAGGCAGAGGAGCCGTAGCTCCTAGCAGATCGTCGTCGTCCGTCTCCACAACTTCCTCCGATGGAGGGTCAGGTGGGTTCTTCTTTCTGAGGTGCTTGGACATCTTGAAGATCGTCCAAACGGTCCCAGAAGAACTTCTGACACCAATGTAATAACATGCTGGAGACAGCTTGTGGAATCGGTCCTTTTATTTCACTTCTTGCAGTTCACAAACACTCCCTGTTACTGGCAGGCAACGGGAAGCGGGCAGACAGCCAGCAGAGACACACCGCCACGTGGCACCCGGAGCCCCACTCGCGCGTGGCCCCTCTCTCTCTCTTCGTTCCGTGTCTGACCCCGTGTCTCTCCTCTCTCCCCTTATTTAATGCCTGGGTCACGTGGTACACTCCAGCCAATCCTCAATAGCCTGCGCCGAATGTTCCAGATCCCCCATCATCTCCCGGGACCACACCCCTGACTTGTCTTCCCATTGGCTGAGGCCAAGACCCGCGAAACCAATCACCTTGCTGACATCCCGTGATCACGCCGAGGCCATGCTCCCAGGCTCTCCCCCCATTGGCTGTAAAGCGGGACCGGCAAAGCCGATCACCACGTGAATCCGACATAGGCTCTTATTACAGATGCACAGCAATCGACACCACGGTCACACACGACCTCACTGCTCCATTGCTGCCGGTTGGGATTCAGTGCAAGTGTTCATATTCTACACCCATGCCCGAATCATTATTTGTTACATTATTAAAATTGTCTTTAATTATCTACACTATGGGAACCTCATTTGCCAGTAAAAATATGATAATTGGTTGTTTACCCTTCTATCTGGCAACAAAACTGACACCTTTTTACAAGGAGTCATGTTTGCATAGACCGCAATACCTGCAGTCATAATACAAACAAAAGACATAACTCTGATAATGTGCACTGTCCTTGAAGTTGATTGGTCCACACCCGAGACAGCTTTCCTTAGAGCCTAGTCTCACCAGATGACGCCTTTTGGCGTCATCTGGTCCAACCCATGTGAGACTAGGCTCTAAGGAAAGCTGTCTCGGGTGTGGACCAATCAACTTCAAGGACAGTGCACATTATCAGAGTTATTTCTTTTGTTTGTATTATGACTGCAGGTATTGCGGTCTATGCAAACATGACTCCTTGTTAAAAGGTGTCAGTTTTGTTGCCAGATAGAAGGGTAAACAACCAATTATCAACTGTCTTTAATTACACAAACAATGTTTTTATTCATTTTTTGTTCCTGGGTAGTAAGTGTTATTTCCTAATTGCTTATGCCTCAAAAGTACAGAAAATGGCTGTTATTCCCCACAAACTTTGCTTTTGTGACCAGGACAGTGATATTTAGAAATTGACCTATTTTCCAGAAAATTCCAAATAGATTCAGTGCTGAGTAAACTTGGAGTAACTTCTGAAACATTTTAGAACTTTCCAGTAATATAAATAGTAGTATAAATACAGGGGCCTTAAGCCCACCAGTTCAGTTTAGTTCCAGCTGCCTATGTGGATACATATCTGCATGTTTTTGAGATGGCATCAAGAGGCTGCAAGCATCCGGCAGACGCATTTTGCTATGTCTGCGGCCAATTTATCAAGACAAGAGTGAAAAAGTACTCTGTGGAAGCATCTGCTAAGATGTGTGAGGCCTACAAGGCATATTTCAGCATGCCTGCCGAGGGATCAAGACAAACCCTGGGCACCTCATTTCACCTACGAGCAATGCAAAAAAACTCTGGAAGGTAAGATGGACAATTGTTGCTCGGAAATTTACGTTATAAAATTCGTGAATTTTTTCAATTGTTTTACAATTTTCAATGTTATTGAAAAAATATATCACGTGAAAAATGTTGCGAGAATTTCTTACACATTAGTCATGGGTGAAATCAATATTTTTGTAGGATACAGAGAGGAAAAGAGAGCCATGAAGTTTGCGATCCCAATAATTTGGCGGGAACCCACTGACCACTCAAGCAACTGCTACTTCTGCATGGTGGACCCTTCCAAACGTTGGACTGGCAAGAATGCACCTGCTATCACGTATCCAGACCTTCCTTCATCCATCGCCCCAGTGCCACACTGCCATGAGCTCCCCGTACCCACTCCTCCGGAGAGAGAGCAGCCGTCTTTAAAAGAGAGCAGCAAGTCAGAGAGCGAGAAAGACGTCGTAGATCCAGATGACAATTTCAGAGGTGAAGCTGAGGAGAGAAACCCATATTACCCCAACCAACAAGACCTCAACGACTTGATCAGAGATCTTGGGCTCACCAAGTCCAATGCCGAGCTTTTAACGTCTAGGCTCAAGCAGTGGAACTTGGTGGATGAAAGTGTGCAAGTCGCAGATCAGAGGAAGCATCACCAACCTTTTTGCAGCTTCTTCACCCGTCAGGATGGTCTCTGCTTCTGCCACAATGTGACCAGTCTGTTCGAGGCAATCAGAATCGCCTGTAACCAGAATGAGTGACGCCTCTTCATTGACAGCTCATCCAGGAGCCTCAAAGCCGTGCTGCTCCATAATGGTAACAAGTACCCGTCTCTTCCCCTGGCTCACTCGGTGCACATCAAAGAGGATTACAACAGCATCAAGACCTTGCTGGACGCCTTGAAGTATGATGAGTACGGCTGGGAGGTCATCGGAGACTTCAAAATGGTGGCATTCCTGATGGGTCTCCAAAGCGGTTTTACCAAGTTTCCCTGCTATCTTTGCTTTTGGGACAGCAGGGACACCAAGGCGCACTACCACAGGCGGGACTGGCCACAGCGGACCGAGTTCTCTGTGGGGAGGAAACAACGTCAAGTGGGAGCCACTGGTGGACCCCCGGAAGGTGCTGATGCCACCACTGCACATCAAATTGGGCCTCATGAAACAATTTGTCAGAGCTGTAGATAAGGCGTCGGCAGCCTTCAAGTACCTTCAAGCCTTCTTCCCTAAGCTGTCTGAGGCAAAGGTCAAAGCCGGTGTCTTCGTCGCACCACAGATAAAGAAGATCTTGGAGTGCAATGAATTCCCCAAGAAGCTCACTAGTAAGGAGAACGCGGCTTGGGACAGCTTTGTCGCAGTGGTTCGTGGCTTCCTGGGCAACCACAAGGTCGAACTATGTGGAGCTGGTTGAGACTGGTGAAGAACTACTGCACAATGGGCTGTAGGATGTCCCTCAAAGTCCATATCCTTGATGCTCATTTTGATAATTTCAAGGAGAACATGGGAGCGTAGTCGGAGGAGCAAGGCGAGCGCTTCCACCAGGATATACTGGACTTTGAACACCGCTACCAAGGACAGTATAACGAGAACCTGATGGGAGACTACATTTGGGGGCTGATTCGTGAAAGTGAATTACAGTATAATCATAAATCTCGAAACCAGTGGCGGCTCCTGCAAAATCTCTCAGGGGGGGCAAATGTCTGGATGATTGATAAGGAAATGGTCCACCCATGCAATGGATAAATTAACAGCTTAAGCATGTAAAGGCAACTTCACTTCTTTAATATTAATGAAAAATAAAGTGACTCTTACAATACATCTTGTTTGTTTCTATACTCACTATTAAAACAAACCACTCAAGTTTATTTTATTAAAGATTCCACTAGATTTTGATTTAAAACTTTCGTGACTGCAGGGATTCATCTTCTTGGTTCTTTCGGTAAAGTCACGTAGAAGGGAAGTAATAAAATAATAAAAATAAAACATAATAAAATTATTCTCACGACGTTTCGGCCACAACGCAAGCAGCCGTCCTCAGGTGAAAACCAGGTCCGTCGAGGCGACAGAGTCTGAATGAAACAGCACACGAGCTTGGAGCATATATATAAGCTGGGCGCCTTGACAAAGGAATTTGCATATCAAGAGGAATTTAGCATATTTATGGGAAATGCAGGAATGTGATTAGTACTGCATATGCAGGATTAACAGCATCAAAGGGAGCTGCAGTTGCTGCTGCAGTTGCTGCTGCTGCTGCAGTTATCCATTTTAATATAACACTATGTATTATTCTACCCACCCTAATGTGTATCACACTGCTATATATTTACTATACAATTACGACACCATACATTACTCTGCACACTGCACCATGCCAGTGAGTGGAACGTTGTGGCCGAAACGTCGTGAGAATAACTTGCGTTGTGGCCGAAACGTCGTGAGAATAATTTTATTATGTTTTATTTTTATTATTTTATTACTTCCCTTCTACGTGACTTTACCGAAAGAACCAAGAAGAAGATTCCACTAGGTGGCGATAAATTAAATTGTTGGATGAAACGTGCTTACGTATGATGACGTTAGCACGTATGATGACGTAAGCACGTTAGGGCTTGCCCTCCCGGAGGCCATAGAGAATGCATTGGAGCGCCCCCGTTCGAAAAAAAACATCTTTGAATGTAAGTCTATGGGGCCACTCGGGGCGATTCTCAGCCGGAGTGAAATCGCCCCAAAAGAGGCGGTACTCCACAGAACGTGACATGACGCTGATTGGACTATATCCAGAGGCTGACATTGACGGCTAGAGTGACTCTGTGGTTCAATGACATTGGTGGTGCGTCGCCCAATCGCCCTAATGAAGAAACCGCCCCTGCTCGAAACACTACTCACTTATAAATCTTTTGTAGTCATTTTTGTATTACTTTAGTATAAATATGTAAATTTTGATTCATATGTTGTTATTTTCTGACTTCATGTGAATGATAATACACAGATTCGCCCGTTTTCTCATTGAAAATAGGTAATTTTCTAAATATCACTGTCCTGGTCACAAAAGCAAAGTTTGTGGGGAATAATCGCCGTTTTCTATACTTTTTAGGCATAAGCAATTACGAAATAACACTACCCAGGAATAAACATTGTGTTACATAGTGTTATCAGAAGGTTAATCTTCAATGTATTTACTATCATTAATCAGCAGCTAGTTAACATTACTTAATACCTATCAGTTAATTCATATTAGAATGACAGTAATTATTAAACAGTTATATAAAGCTACATTTTGACGTAATAAACAATCGGTAGCTAATTAACATTACTTAATCTGTTAATTTATATTAGAATAACAATAACGGTAATTATTAAACAGTTTTCCAAAGCGGTTTTAGCGGAGCTGTAAATCTGTGTGTTACCTGGACAGCATCCGAATCTGAATAGATGCCCTGTACCGTGAATTGATTTCTCCACTGGTGAGCATGCTGTACTATGTAGTCCTGTGAGTGTATGGGTCCAATACATGGTCATCATTAACTCCATTTGTAGTGACGTAACGCGCGCAGGGTTTGCAAACAGCAGTTGCATTCATGTGCGGGGGTTGCAAACAGTGAGGTCAGGTCAGGATGAGCAGGTGCGAGCGTGTGGCCTGGGAGACAGCAGACAGAGAGGCCAGCAATTAGGGAAAGAGGCAGTGATTGGCTGGCGGCCAATGCAAACGCGGGACAGGCGCCACGGAGGCGAGAGATAGAGGCGATAAGGGGGAGAGCACGGGCGAGAGATGCTGGAAGGACGCCAGCTTAATGGGACACTTCATGAGGAGGGGGGTAAAAGTGGAACGTGTGAAGCAACGTGTTGGGTTCGTTGGAAATGAGGAAGTGAAAAGAATTCACAACAAGTCCGGGACGTCGCCCCCCACACCTCGTCCTCCCCAGCGGTGTTGGCTGATCCCCCGCTGGGGGCACGGGCGAGGTTGGAGGTGCGGGTGAGGACAGGTTAGCGGTGGAGAGGCTCGCAGAATCTTTAGTCTGAGTGTGATAGGTTAGCGGGGTGAGAAGCTAGCGGAGTATACAGAGAGAGAGAGAGTCCGTGACAGGTTAGCAGAGTGGGGAGTAACAGGCTAGCGGAGCGAGAGAAAGTAAGCTCGAAGGAGCAGGCTAGCAGAGGAAGAGAGGAAGAGTTCAAGAGTTCGCGACAGGAGTGCGTGGTGTTGAACGTGAGGAGCACCCGTGTGGGATGCTGCGAATAAAGTGACACAGGAGAGAGAAAAAGATGAAGTCCGTGGGAACAAACACCACACTACAGATTGATAACTCATTATAGTGCGATTAATTACATTACGCCATATTGGCTACACTCACCAACCCTGAACCTCACAGCACTCCTACTTAGTAAAAACAATCATTAGAACCCCGTAAGCATCTCTCACGACAGAGGTCACTAGACCTCGCTGGTACAACACCAAAACGAGACGACCCAGCATCTGGACCCAAGTTTACTTGTAGGACTGGCCTCCTTATCGCAGCTTACTAGCTACTCGCTTTACGAGTACGGAGCTCATCGAGGGTGATCAGTCCCCGGTGTCTCTTCAGTTGATTGTGGTGCCTTAAACACAGTACTGAACTCGGTCACTTTTCTGCGTGAGCCTCCCCACGCTTTTTGGTTCACCAAATCAACCTCATGGCGGTACCCCGGGGTTCCATAATGTCCGTGATAAAGTCATTTTTAGTCTGTGTTGATGGTCGGCGATGCGGCAATCGACTCATCTCGACGAGCTGTGCACTACGATGCACCACCACGGTGCGTACCGCGAGCGTTCAGGGTTTCAGCGCAATCGTCCTCGCTGAGTTTCGACATTTCGGATTGATTGGTACCCCAGTCGCGGAGTTAAGTTCACCCCTGGAAAAAAGTGTCCCAGAAATAGAATATTTAATTGCCTTGGCCATTTTGTATTATTTGGTACCCGGGCTACCGTCATAAGGATCAGATAACCTACCCCCGTGAACAGGTGATAGGGCAAGAACAGATGAATAGAAAAATGTGAATAGTAAGTACAACAAAAAATCATGAAATTCTCAACAAATCTGATAATAGCTGCCCATATTTAGCATCGATTGCGATTTTCTACGCCACAAATCTATGTTACATATGTAATGTTCTTGGAGGGAGACGGAGTCTTCTTAGAGGCAACACGCTTTATTTCACCAAACAGTTTACACTAATCCCTAACACAAAGGGGTAATGGGCCCTTTCACCCACAACCTGGGGAGGTACAGCCTCCGGGCTATCGTACCTACAACTCTGTCTACTCTAGCCCTCCGGCTGGCTAGACCTAGGGGAGGCTGACCCACCGCTGACCCGGTGGGTCCCTGACCACTGGCCCGTCCGGACCTGGTCCTCACAAGGACATCAGGCCGAGGGAACCTCAGGGTCCTAGCCCCACGACCACTGGCACCGCACTGAGCCCCGGCCCTTAGAAGGACGTCGGCGGCTTGGGGTCCAGGGTCTTCTTGATCTCCAAGCGGCTTCTGACTTCGGCTTGAGACGGACTGACTCGCGCTCTCAGGGACCCGCCATATATACTCTCTCTCCCTGGGGGGCGGGGCTCTGGGGGATCGTAGCTCCTGCCAGCCCCCTCCCCTCAGAGGGGTTCCAACCGCCGTTGGCCCGACCGGTTCGGACCGGTTCTACCCCTCCCCCTGGTTGTGGCGCGTGTGTGTCAATCATGACCACCACACATAGAACAGGTCTTTGTAGCAGAGTCTCTATTAGTCGGGTTATTGGGCGCACTTCCCGTCCTGCCCTTGTCCTGTATGAACCCCCTTGCACATGATTCTTTCCATCAGTCCACAAAACTTGTGTCGATCGAGCTACATTGCCGCCAGTACCCAAGTCCCTGCCAGGGGTGGGCCATGCAACACGAGTCTCATTTCGATTTAAAGCTTTCGTGACTGCAGGGATTCATCTTCTTGGTTCTTTCGGTAAAGTCACGTAGAAGGGAAATAATACAATTAAAATAAAACATAATAAAATAATTCTCACGACGTTTCGGCCACAATGCAAGCAGCCGTCCTCAGGTGAAGACATTCAGACGCTGTCTCCCCTGACAGACCTGGTCTTCACCTGAGGATGGCTGCTTGCGTTGTGGCCGAAACGTGAGAATTATTTTAGAATGTTTTATTTTTATGATTTTATTATTTCTCTTCTACGTGACTTTACCGAAAGAACCAAGAAGATGAATCTCATTTTGTTTAGAATTATCCGGAGAAACTTGAGTTCCCAACACTCGCATCTCCTGGAGCCACAGAACCTTGAACCAAACACAAATCACTGCTCCCGTGAACAGAATGACCGATCCCATCGGGGTGACCAGCCCCTCCCCACTTAGCCCCACCCCCACCCAGCCCCACCCTCCCCACCCAGCCCCTCCCCACCCTCCCCACCCAGCCCCTCCCACCCTCCCCACCCAGCCCCTCCCTCCCCACCCAGCCCCTCCCCACTCAACCCTCCCCACCCAGCCCCTCCCCACCCTCCCCACCCTCCCTACCCTCCCCTCTCCACCCAGCCCCACCCCTCCCATTTTTGCATGCACAACGGACGGACGGACACAATAATCCCCTGTGGGCTGGTGGAACCAGGTGGTTTCCTACCAGTAGGAAGGACTTGTCCCTTGCTTTTTGTTCGACGCGTGTGCGGCGATGGCGCAGCCATCGATCGAGGGTCGAATTCGAACCGCGTCGTGTGATCGGCATCGCGCTCGCTGAAGGTGAATGCCTTCAGGGAAGTCGTGGACTGTAGACGCAACTGCGCACAATTCTGAGTCACTTATAACTGCCTTGCCGTTACTTATTGCCAATTATGGACTCAGACTATTGTCCTATCATATTCTTAGGTTTTTTCGGTAAAGTCACGTAGGTAAAAAATTTAAATTAATAAAAGTAAAATAAAAATCACGACGTTTCGGAGGCAACACAAGCTTCCGCCTTCAGGTGGAACCTTCACGGCACGATTGCTGTATCAAGTAAGAGGTCCTATCATCTCATAGAGTCCCTGGCGCGTACTAACATGCTACACAGTGGCAGTGGAGGTCACAAAATGCCGATGTATTACGAATAAACCCCAATGATCCTATCGAAATGAGGGATTTCGATCGGATCATTGGGGGGGGGGGGGCACGTGCCACCCCCCCACCCCCCACTGGCTCCACCAGTGATCACCACCGATACGTCAACTCTCCGGCCTTCCGCACACTCAAAGTCCACGCAGACTCCTTCCGCTTGAGCCCTCGTCGTGATGATCTCCAGTGGTGCACGTGCTGCGGCATCTGGGGGTCTTTGCCACAACGCACCGCCCACAACAACAATGGACCTTCACCCCCCGATGTCTGCCTCCATTGCTGGCCTGAAGCACCGCTGCCTTGCCTCGTCCCCGTGATCATCCGCCAAGGGGCCGTCCATAAATGACGTCACGCGATTTTGGACGATTTTTGACCGCCCCCCCCCCCTCTCGTCACACGGCGTCACAAAAAGTCAGACCCCCCCCCCCCTCAAATATGACGTCACAAAGCTCTGCCCCCCCCCCCAAAAAAAAATAAAACATGCTTCAAATCGCTTTAAACTATTGTCATTGTAATGCGTATTTAATGCGGCGCTGCACTCTGATGTTGTAGGAGAAAACATTTATTAAAAAGTCTATTTTATTAAGTAGAACGTGTTGTCTGTATTTATTTAAAGTTGCGCATTTTGATGTGACGTCACATTTCTCACCCCCCCCCCCTCGTCACAAATGTCTGACACCCCCCCCCCCACCCTAGGTGCGTGACGTCATTTATGGACGGCCCCTTACCTAACATAAAATAGTTTAGTTTTTTAGTATCAGTCTCTCCATTGCCGATGTTTACTACACACCACACCGGGTCCTCATTTGAGGCTGAGTCGACCTAGGGGAGGCCCAGGACCACTGGTGTTGGCCGTGAGCGGGAATCGAACTCGGGTCGTCAGGTTGGTAGTGCAGCGCTACACCATCGCTCCCCATAAGTGGGGCAAGTGCTCACACACACCAACACACACACACACGAACACACACACGAACACACACACACACGAACACACACACGAACACACACGAACACACGAACACACACGAACACACACACACGAACACACACACACGAACACACACACACACGAACACACACACAAACACACGAACACACGAACACACACACACACGAACACACACACACGAACACACACACACACAGTAACCGTGTCGGACACGCGTTATTCTACATTCATTTTTTACTTTGACCGCAGACATCTTTATAGACCGGTTCCTGTTGTATGTCTGCTGCACGCAGAGTAGTACTGTACTGTTTATATTATGATCATCATCAATACGATACACCATTGTAAAGAATACAGGACACATACACACAAAGACAAAAGTTCCCCATATACCCAATACGGACCGGTGGGTCAAGTGCTGTTAGCGTGTACTTATGTTGGTCGGCACAGCGGATGTTTTACGCACCACACCAGGTACTCATTTGAGGCTGCATCAACCTAGGGGAGGCCCAGGACTGGTTCCAAACAGACGCCACAATATTGGTCGAGAGCGGTAATCGAACTCGGGTCATCAAGTTCGTCGCGCAGTGTGCGAACCGTTGCGCCACCGCTCCCCACTAACACGTGCACACAGACACGGGGACATGCACAGACGCACATACAGCGGCGTGCATCGCTACTGGCTGCTAGCAGGGCTGGAGGTGGTGGAGGTGGGATGAGCGGGGTCGGTGCTAAGGGTTGAGTTGGACTCCCGGACCAGTTCTGCTTCCTTGGACTCGAGACTCATGTGAGTTGTTACTGGTGCAGCTGATGCTGGGTCTGCTGCTGATGATGATGCTGATGAAAGTGTTCTTGCTACTGATACATTTTCTGATAATCCTGCTGATGATTCTTCACCTGATGATGATCCTACATCTGCTGATCCAGCTCCTGCTGCTGCTGATGATGCTGATCCTGCGGCTGCTACTGATGATATTGCTGATGATTCTTCACCTGATGATGATCCTGCTTCTGCTGATCCAGCTCCTGCTGCTGATGATCCTGCTGATGCTGCTGCTGATAATGATGCTGATCCTGCTGCTGCTACTGATGATCCTGCTGATGCTGCTGCTGATAATGATGCTGCTCCTGATGATAACCCCGCTGCCCCCGTCTTTCCTCCTCTTCCTTTCCCTCGCCTCCCCCCTTTGGCTGTGCTCCCCCCATCACCCCTCCCTCCACCACCACCACCTCCTCCTCCTGCTCCACCACCATCACCTCCTCCTCCACCACCACCACCGCCACCCCCACCGCCATCGGCACCACCGCCTCCCCCTGCGCGCCCGTACCTCACCACCTCCCCGAACACCTGCTCCCTGACCCCGGCGCCGAAGTTGCACGACATAAATTGGCAGAACTGCTCCATGAGTGGGTCTAGGGGCGCCTGGGAGGTCCCCTGGCTGAGCCCCTGGCGGACGATCTCACGCGAGAACTGCCCCGCGTAGAAGTCCAGCAACTCGGTGGTGGCACCTGCGCCACCACCACCACCACCACCACCGCCCCCCTCCACCCCGGCCGCCATGAATCGGTAGAAGTCTCCGGCGAGGTCCTGGCCGCCCCCTTCCTCGGCGAGGAAGGAGCGGCGCTTGCGGCCACGTGGCCTCGCTCTGCCGCCCGCGGGGGGCATCTGCGGGGATGAGGGGAACACGCCGTGGGGGGCGCAGGGAGCCCGGGACCCCTGGTGGGCAGGGGATGGGGTGGCATCACCGTCTGTGGCGGTCTGTGTGTCTGTGACAGTCTGTGTGTCTGTGGCAGTCTGTGTGTCTGTGGCAGTCTGTTTGTCTGTGACAGTCTGTGTGTCTGTGTCAGTCTGTGTGTCTGTGGCAGTCTGTGTGTCTATACCAGTCTGTGTGTCTATACCAGTCTGTGTGTCTGTGCCAGTCTGTGTGTCTGTGCCAGTCTGTGTGTCTGTGACAGTCTGTGTGTCTGTACGAGTCTGTGTGTCTGTACCAGTCTGTGTGTCTGTATCAGTCTGTGTGTCTGTATCAGTCTGTGTGTCTGTGGCAGTCTGTGTGTCTGTGGCAGTCTGTGTGTCTGTGTCAGTCTGTGTGTCTGTGTCAGTCTGTGTGTCTGTACCAGTCTGTGTGTCTGTACCAGTCTGTGTGCCTGTGGCAGTCTGTGTGTCTGTGGCAGTCTGTGTGTCTGTGGCAGTCTGTGTGTCTGTGGCAGTCTGTGTGTCTGTGTCAGTCTGTGTGTCTGTGACAGTCTGTGTGTCTGTACCAGTCTGTGTGTCTGTACCAGTCTGTGTGCCTGTGGCAGTCTGTGTGTCTGTGGCAGTCTGTGTGTCTGTGGCAGTCTGTGTGTCTGTGACAGTCTGTGTGTCTGTGTCAGTCTGTGTGTCTGTACCAGTCTGTGTGTATGTGACGGTCTGTGTGTCTGTGGTGGTCTGTGTGTCTGTACCAGTCTGTGTGTCTGTACCAGTCTGTGTGTCTGTACCAGTCTGCGTGTCTGTGTCAGTCTGTGTGTCTGTATCAGTCTTTGTGTCTGTGACAGTCTGTGTGTCTGTGACGGTTTGTGTGTCTGTGACAGTCTGTGTGTCTGTACCAGTCTGTGTGTCTGTACCAGTCTGTGTGTCTGTACCAGTCTGTGTGTCTGTACCAGTCTGTGTGTCTGTGACGGTTTGTGTGTCTGTGACAGTCTGTGTGTCTGTGGCAGTCTGTGTGTCTGTGACAGTTTGTGTGTCTATACCAGTCTGTGTGTCTGTGGCGGTCTGTGTGTCTATACCAGTCTGTGTGTCTGTGTCAGTCTGTGTGTCTGTACCAGTCTGTGTGTCTGTACCAGTCTGTGTGTCTGTGGCAGTCTGTGTGTCTGTAGTGGTCTGTGTGTCTGTACCAGTCTGTGTGTCTGTACCAGTCTGTGTGCCTGTGACAGTCTGTGTGTCTGTACTAGTCTGTGTGTCTGTACCAGTCTGTGTGTCTGTACCAGTCTGTGTGTCTGTGGCGGTCTGTGTGTCTGTAGTGGTCTGTGTGTCTGTACCAGTCTGTGTGTCTGTACCAGTCTGTGTGTCTGTGGCAGTCTGTGTGTCTGTACCAGTCTGTGTGTCTGTACCAGTCTGTGTGTCTGTGGCAGTCTGTGTGTCTGTGTCAGTCTGTGTGTCTGTACCGGTCTGTGTGTCTGTGCCAGTCTGTGTGTCTGTACCAGTCTGTGTGTCTGTGACAGTCTGTGTGTCCGTACCGGTCTGTGTGTCTGTGTCAGTCTGTGTGTCTGTGCCGATCTGTGTGTCTGTACCGGTCTGTGTGTCTGTGACAGTCTGTGTGTCTGTGTCAGTCTGTGTGTCTGTACCAGTCTGTGTGTCTGTACCAGTCTGTGTGTCTACACGACACTGCTTAATCATGCCGCTCTGTCCGTCTGACCCAGTCTGTCTCTCTGCACGATGCTGTTGTCTGTCTGCACCGACCCGTCTGTCAGTAGCGCCCTGTCCCTCCACCCCACCGTGTCTCCCCACCGCCGTCCCACTGCCCTGTGCCCCCCGGAGCCCCCGTGGATTGTGGGGGTCGCCCCCTCTCCCGCCGTGCCCGCTGGCGGTGCCCCTGTGACGGTGGCGCGAACCTCCCGACCGCGTGATGGGGCGCTGCCTGCGCCAGCTGCCGGGCTTGTCCACTACGGGGGCCGCCCCAGCGGCAGCAGCAGCAACACCACCACCACCAAAACCACCAAAACCACCACTGCCACCAACACCGGAAACATGACCACCAACACCACCAACACCGCCACCACCACCGCCACCACCACCACCATAACCACCACTGCCACCACCAACACCACCATAACCACCACTGCCACCACCAACAGCGCCACCACCAACACCGCCACCAACACCACCACCAACACTGGCATCATCTCCAGCAGCAACACCACCGGCACCGCCGCCACCACCAAAACCACCACTACCACCACCACTGGAAACACCACCACCAACACCACCAACACCGCCACCACCAACAGCGCCACCACTAACACCACCAACACCACCAACAGCGCGACCACTAACACCACCAACACCACCAACAGCGCCACCACCAACACCGCCACCACCAACACTTGCACCACCACTGGCACCACCACCACTACCACCACTGGCACCACCACTAGCACCACCAACACCATCACTCGCAGCAACACCAGCACTGGCAATGGCACCACTGCCAATAATGCCATATCCACCACTACCACAATCAACACCGCCACCACTACCACAGAGGATGGTGGTGGTGGTGAGCTCTGGGTGAGGAGTGGTGGTGGTGGTGAGCTCTGGGTGAGTGGTGGTGGTGAGCTCTGGGTGAGTGGTGGTGGTGGTGAGCTCTGAGTGAGGAGTGGTGGTGGTGGTGGTGAGCTCTGGGTGAGGAGTGGTGGTGGTGGTGATCTCTGGGTGAGTGGTGGTGGTGGTGAGCTCTGGGTGAGTGGTGGTGGTGGTGGTGAGCTCTGAGTGAGGAGTGGTGATGGTGGTGGTGAGCTCTGGGTGAGGAGTGGTGGTGGTGGTGATCTCTGGGTGAGTGGTGGTGGTGGTGAGCTCTGGGTGAGTGGTGGTGGTGGTGGTGAGCTCTGGGTGATTGGTGGTGGTGGTGGTGGTGAGCTCTGGGTGAGGAGTGGTGGTGGTGGTGAGCTCTGGGTGAGTGGTGGTGGTGGTGGTGGTGAGCTCTGGGTGAGTGGTGGTGGTGGTGGTGAGCTCTGGGTGAGTGATGGTGGTGGTGGTGAGCTCTGAGTGAGGAGTGGTGGTGGTGGTGAGCTCTGGGTGAGGAGTGGTGGTGGTGAGCTCTGGGTGAGTGGTGGTGGTGAGCTCTGAGTGAGGAGTGGTGGTGGTGGTGGTGAGCTCTGGGTGAGTGGTGGTGGTGGTGAGCTCTGGGTGAGGAGTGGTGGTGGTGGTGAGCTCTGGGTGAGGAGTGGTGGTGGTGGTGAGCTCTGGGTGAGGAGTGGTGGTGGTGAGCTCTGGGTGAGTGGTGGTGAGCTCTGGGTGAGTGGGTGGTGGTGGTGAGCTCTGGGTGAGTGGTGGTGGTGAGCTCTGGGTGAGTGGTGGTGGTGGTGGTGGTGGTGAGCTCTGGGTGAGTGGTGGTGGTGAGGAGCTCTGGGTGAGTGGTGGTGGTGGTGGTGGTGGTGAGCTCTGGGTGAGGGGTGGTGGTGGTGGTGGTGAGCTCTGGGTGAGTGGTGGTGGTGGTGAGCTCTGGGTGAGGGGTGGTGGTGGTGAGCTCTGGGTGAGTGGTGGTGAGCTCTGGGTGAGGAGTGGTGGTGGTGGTGAGCTCTGGATGAGTGGTGGTGGTGGTGAGCTCTGGGTGAGTTGTGGTGGTGAGCTCTGGGTGAGTGGTGGTGGTGGTGGTGAGCTCTGGGTGAGTGGTGGTGGTGGTGGTGAGCTCTGGGTGAGTGGTGGTGGTGGTGGTGAGGAGCTCTGGGTGAGTGGTGGTGGTGGTGAGCTCTGGGTGAGTGGTGGTGGTGGTGGTGAGCTCTGGGTGGGGAGTGGTGGTGGTGGTGAGCTCTGGGTTAGGAGTGGTGGTGAGCTCTGGGTGAGTGGTGGTGGTGGTGAGCTCTGGGTGAGGAGTGGTGGTGGTGGTGGTGAGCTCTGGGTGAGTGGTGGTGCTGGTGAGCTCTGGGTGAGTGGTGGTGGTGGTGAGCTCTGGGTGAGTGGTGGTGGTGGTGAGCTCTGGGTGAGAAGTGGTGGTGGTGGTGAGCTCTGGGTGAGTGGTGGTGAGCTCTGGGTGAGTGGTGGTGGTGGTGGTGAGCTCTGGGTGAGTGGTGGTGGTGGTGAGCTCTGGGTGGGGAGTGGTGGTGGTGGTGGTGAGCTCTGGGTTAGGAGTGGTGGTGAGCTCTGGGTGAGTGGTGGTGGTGAGCTCTGGGTGAGTGGTGGTGGTGGTGAGCTCTGGGTGAGTGGTGGTGGTGGTGAGCTCTGCGTGAGAAGTGGTGGTGGTGGTGGTGAGCTCTGGGTGAGTGGTGGTGGTGGTGAGCTCTGGGTGAGAAGTGGTGGTGGTGGTGGTGAGCTCTGGGTGAGTGGTGGTGGTGAGCTCTGGGTGAGTGGTGGTGGTGAGCTCTGGTGAGTGGTGGTGGTGGTGAGCTCTGGGTGAGTGGTGGTGGTGGTGGTGAGGAGCTCTGGGTGAGTGGTGGTGGTTGTGAGCTCTGGGTGAGTGGTGGTGGTGGTGAGCTCTGGGTGAGTGGTGGTGGTTGTGAGCTCTGGGTGAGTGGTGGTGGTGGTGAGCTCTGGGTGAGTGGTGGTGGTGAGCTCTGGGTGAGTGGTGGTGGTGGTGAGCTCTGGGTGAGTGGTGGTGGTGAGCTCTGGGTGAGTGGTGGTGGTGGTGAGCTCTGGGTGAGGAGTGGTTGTGTTGGTGAGCTCTGGGTGAGTGGTGGTGGTGAGCTCTGGGTGAGTGGTGGTGGTGGTGGTTGTGGTGGTATGGGACCCTGAGTGGGCCCCTCCCTGCGTCCCCTCCCTGCCTCCCCTTCGCAAGCCCCCGCTGGTGGCCCCCCTGGCAGCCCCCTCCCCCCCCGCCAGGGTCCCCCCGCCCCCCAGGGGTGGGGGCCACATCGCCGCAGCCGGGACCCTCAACTCCGCCAGCTCCTCCCGCAGGAGGCTCACCACCTGGGTGAGGATGGCGGCGGCGGCGGTGGTGAATGGGATGGTGGTGCATTGAGTTGTGATGGAGCCGGAGACGATGGGGGTGGATTGAGCGGTGGAGGTGGTGGTGGTGGATTGAGCGGTGGAGGTGGTGGTGGTGGATTGAGCGGTGGAGGTGGTGGGGGTGGGTTGACTGCTGGAGGTGATGGTGGTGGATTGAGCGGTGGAGGTGATGGTGTTTTCGGAGGTGGAGGAGTCGTCGGTGATGGCCACGAGTTTCCTCCTCCGGCTCTTGGATGCCACCAGAGCCGCGCTCCCCGCCGTCCCAGCTCTCCACGATGACCCGCACCACCTCCCTCGCCACGCCGGGCACCTCCTGCCCCGTGGGCCAATCGGGGCCTGTCTCCGCGGCCCGCGCGGCCCGCTCCCCCACGGTGCCCAGCAGCTGCCCCAGCGACCCGGGGCCCCCTCCGTCCTCGGCGAACATGAGTTCGATCCCCTGTGCGAGTAGCTCACACGCCACCCTCCGCCTCCACGTGTCCACCGCCAGTGCCACGGGGAGGTCGTCCAGGAGGTCTCTTCTGGTCCCGTGTCCTTCCTCCTCCTCCTCATCATCTTCATCCTCTCCCTGTTCCTTCCCCTCCTTCTCGCCCACCTCTTTCTCCTCCCCATGCGTCCCACCGATGCCCACCGCACCGGCAACACAAGCTGCTCCCTGGAGGACCTTTTCCAAACTGAATAGGCCGCCACCACTGCCACCATCGTCATCGTCGTCGTCATCGCCACCACGACCAGCGGTGGTGGCGGCCGCCTCGTCAGTGGCCCCAAACAGCAGGCCCGGCGTCCCCAAGGCGGCGACCAGCCCCCCGGCCTCCAGGAGGGCCGAGCCGACGGCGTGAGTGCAGCTGTCGCACAGCATCGCGGACAGCCGCCCGAACGCCTCCAGCCCCCCAGGCCCCTGGACGCTCCGGGCGACGGCAGCGGCCCCACCGGCGGCCGCCGGCTCCGTCCCCACGTTGGCCACGGCCCTGAGGCCGGGCCCCAGCGCGGAGGCCCCGTGGGCCGTGGGCACGGAGGACGCCACCCCGGCAGCAGCCGCCAGGGCCGCGGCCACGACCCCGGGGGCCGCCAGGGCCACGGGGGCCCCGAGGGCCACGGGGGCCCCGAGGGCCACGGGGGCCCTGGGGGCCGGGGAGGGGCTGGGAGGCCGCGAGGTGGCCGGAGTGGAGTCGCCCTCGGAGTGGTGGCGGGTGATGTCGGGCGACGACGACGAGGAGGAGGAGGATGATGAAGCACGCCGCACGGTGATCTTTGGCAGGCTGCAGCCGGAGCCCTGCATCGCCAGGGACTCGGGGCCCGAGATGCTGAGGGCCGCCCGCGGCGAGAAGCTGCGGCCGCCGCACGACAAGAGCATGAAGGCCTCCTGCAGCACGGACTCGGAGAGGTCCTCGGCGTAGACCCGCACCGTGCCCTCCTCCTCCTCCTCGCCCGCCTCCTCCTCGTGCCGCTCGCCATCACAGCTGGCCCCGCTGTCGGCCGCTCCCTGGGCGGGGAGGATGGGGAAGAGGAGATGCTTGGAGATTCCCAGCGAGGCGAGGGCGTCGAACAGGGCGGCGCGCACCGCCACCACGACCGCCGCGTCCGCCACGTTGAACTTGTGGAGCGATCGGTGGAGGGAAGCCCACAGCAACTCCGCGGCCTCCACCTTGGGCTTCCGTGCGGCGCTGTGGCCACCACCACCACCACCAGGTGTCACCGCCACCACCGCTGGTGGCTTCTGCCCATCGCCACCACCAGCAGCGCCCAGAGGATCCAGAGGTGGAGGTCTCCAGAGCAGAACGTGGAGAAGGCGCAAGACGCTTGTCCACATGGCCATGAACCACCCCGCAACACCTCCTCCTCCACCTCCACCACCACCACCTCCACCACCTCCTCCATCTCCTCCACCACCTCCACCACCTCCTTCTCTACCTCCTCCTCCTCCACCACCACCTCCTCTTCTACCACCTCCACTACCACCACCAACTCCTCCACCACCACCTCCTTCTCCACCACCTCCTCCTCTACCAACTCCACCACCAACTCCTCCACCACCACCTCCTTCTCCACCACCTCCTCCTCTACCAACTCCACCACCACCTCCTCCACCACCGCCTCCTCCTCCACCACCACCTCCACCACCACCACCTCCACCACCACCTCCTTCTCCTCCTCCTCCTCCTCCACCACCACCACCACCACCACCGCCTCGCCGCCCGACCCTGGACTCGAACGGCCCCCCACTGGGGCCCTCCCCGCTCGCCCCGCCGAGGCCCCGGCGGCCCGGCACACCAGGGCCTGCGTCCACCACGGGCAGAGAGCAGCGCTGGTGCTGGCACGTGGCCGGCCCTCCGGACGCTGCTCCACGTTCTGTCTCTTCCTCCTCCTCCTCTTGTTGCTCACCACCACCACGATCGTCGCCGTCATCGTCGTCATCATCCTTGTCGTTGTCAGCTTTGGTGCGGTGTCCACTGCCATCATCGCTGCCACCACCGCCATCATCGCCACCACCGCCATCATCGCTGCCACCACCGCCACCATCGCCACCGCCGCCATCACCGCCACCATCACCACGACCAGAGGAGCAAGAGGCTGAGGGACGAGGAACCTCCTGGCCCAGACGTTTGGCCACGGGGCAGAGGCAATGGTGAGGCAGCAATGTCGAGGAGGAGGAGGAGGTGGAGGAGGTGTTGGGCTCGAGCGATTTCAGGAATCTCTCCTCCTCATCGCCATCGCCGGGGTCTTGGTTGCGAGCGGAGATGAGAGGGTGGCGCTCCAGGGGCATGGCTGCGTCTCTGTGTCTCAGTGTCTCAGTGTGTGTGTCTCTCTGTGTCTCAGTGTCTCAGTGTGTGTGTCTCTCTGTGTCTCAGTGTGTGTCTCTGTGTCTCAGTGTCTCAGTGTGTGTGTCTCTCTGTGTCTCAGTGTGTGTGTCTCTCTGTGTCTCAGTGTCTCAGTGTGTGTGTCTCTCTGTGTCTCAGTGTGTGTCTCTGTGTCTCAGTGTCTCAGTGTGTGTGTCTCTCTGTGTCTCAGTGTGTGTCTCTGTGTCTCAGTGTCTCAGTGTGTGTGTGTGTCTCTCTGTGTCTCAGTGTCTCAGTGTGTGTGTGTCTCTCTGTGTCTCAGTGTGTGTCTCTGTGTCTCAGTGTCTCAGTGTGTGTGTGTGTCTCTCTGTGTCTCAGTGTGTGTCTCTGTGTCTCAGTGTCTCAGTGTGTGTGTGTCTCTCTGTCTCAGTGTGTGTCTCTGTGTCTCAGTGTCTCAGTGTGTGTGTGTCTCTCTGTGTCTCAGTGTGTGTCTCTGTGTCTCAGTGTCTCAGTGTGTGTGTGTGTCTCTCTGTGTCTCAGTGTGTGTCTCTGTGTCTCAGTGTCTCAGTGTGTGTGTGTCTCTCTGTGTCTTCAGTGTGTGTCTCTGTGTCTCAGTGTCTCAGTGTGTGTGTGTGTGTCTCTCTGTGTCTCAGTGTGTGTCTCTGTGTTCAGTGTCTCAGTGTGTGTGTGTGTCTCTCTGTGTCTCAGTGTGTGTCTCTGTGTCTCAGTGTCTCAGTGTGTGTGTGTCTCTCTGTGTCTCAGTGTGTGTCTCTGTGTCTCAGTGTCTCAGTGTGTGTGTGTGTCTCTCTGTGTCTCAGTGTATCAGTGTGTGTGTGTCTCGCTCTGTGTCTCTGTGTCTCAGTGTCTCAGTGTGTGTATCTCTCTGTGTCTCTGTGTCTCAGTGTCTGTGTGTCTCAGTGTGTCTCTCTGTGTCTCAGTGTTTCAGTGTGTGTGTGTGTCTCTGTGTCTCAGTGTGTGTGTCTCTCTGTCTCAGTGTGTGTGTGTCTCTGTGTCTCAGTGTGTGTGTGTCTCTCTGTGTTTCAGTGTCTCAGTGTGTGTGTGTCTCACTCTGTCTCTGGGTCTCAGTGTCTCAATGTCTCAGTGTGTGTGTGTCTCACTCTGTCCCTATGTCTCTGTGTCTCAGTGTGTCTCTCTGTGTCTCAGTGTGTGTGTCTCTGTGTGTCTCAGTGTATCTCAGTGTGTCTCTGTGTCTGTGTGTCTCTGTGTGTCTCTGTGTCTCTGTGTGTCTCTGTGTCTCAGTGTACCTCTGTGTGTCTCTATGAGTCTCTATGGGTCTCTGTGTGTCTCTGTGAGTCTCTGTGTGTCTCTGAGTCTCTGTGTGTCTCTGTGTGTCTCTGTGTGTCTCTGTGTCTCAGTGTATCTCTGTGTGTCTCTGTGGGTCTCTGTGGGTCTGTGTGTCTCTGTGAGTCTCTGTGTGTCTCTGAGTCTCTGTGTGTCTCTGTGTGTCTCTGTGTGTCTCAGTGTGTCTCTGTGTCTCAGTGTATCTCTGTGTGTCTCTGTGAGTCTCTGTGTGTCTCTGAGTCTCTGTGAGTCTCTGTGTGTCTCTGAGTCTCTGTGTGTCTCTGTGTGTCTCTGTGTGTCTCTGTGTATCTCAGTGTGTCTCTGTGTCTCAGTGTATCTCTGTGTGTCTCTGTGGGTCTCTGTGGGTCTGTGTGTCTCTGTGAGTCTCTGTGTGTCTCTGAGTCTCTGTGTGTCTCTGTGTGTCTCTGTGTGTCTCAGTGTGTCTCTGTGTCTCTGTGTGTCTCTGTGTGTCTCTGTGGGTCTCTGTGGGTCTGTGTGTCTCTGTGTGTCTCAGTGACAGTGACTCTCGCTCGCTGTGACTCCACGTCTGAGGCTGTCTTTGTCTCCTTGTCTTTGTCTGTCTCCCTGCAACACACACACACACACAACTTGTGTCTGTGTGTCTCCCTGCAACACACACACACACATTGTGTCTGTGTGTCTCCCTGCAACACACAGACACACACCCTGCAGATACAACAGAGACAACGGACAGCGTCAAAGTGGACCTAGCCTGGCACCGCCGGCTTCCTGGTGAATGGAGACCCGAGTTCGATTCCCGCTCACGACCAATAACAGCGGCGAATATGAGAACCGCTCCCGGTCCTCCTCCCTAGGTCGACTCAGCCTTAAATCTGGGTAAGCAAGTTCGGTGTGTAGTAAACATCAGCAAATGGGGAGACAAAGGCGGCCAGGCATGGTGCTGGCCACCCACCCCCTCGTGTGCCGTGCCGTTCTTCATAGGTGCTCCTCGCTAACAGTACTTGCCCCAACAGCCTGTCAGGGCTACACGGGGGATCTTTGTCTTTACATGTTCCCGTGTGTGTTAACAGCACTTGCCCCGACACTGTAAGCTACCCGGGGGATCTTTATCTTTGTATCTCTGTGCTCGGGGTCACATCACCTACCAACCCCCCCACCCCCACCAGCGCCCTCCCCCTCGACCCCCACGAGCATCACGCGTGCCAGCAGCCCCAATGGGTGCTCGATCACAGCAGCCCATACATATGGCCCATAGACTCAACACTGCCCATAGACTCAACACTGCCCATAGACTCAACACTGCCCATAGACTCAACACTGCCCATAGACTCAACACTGCCCATAGACTCCACACTGCCCATAGACTCAACACTGCCCATAGACTCAACACTGCCCATAGACTCAACACTGCCAATAGACTAACACTGCCCATAGACTCAACACTGCCCATAGACTAACACTACCCATAGACTCAACACTCCCCATAGACTAACACTCTCCATAGATAATACACATTACTAATCTACAACTGATTACTAATCATAACAATTAACTGATTACTAATCTATGATATCATTACATTACCCCCCCTCTCCGCCTCTGATCTCTGCACCTGATTGGGTTAACTGATGATGACGTCACCCTGCTGCTGCTCTATTTAAGACCGGGAGCCAGTGAGGGCTTAACCATTCTGGCAAATCGCCCGATGATGCTGGTTGATGTAATTACCAGCGAAACGTCGTACTACTCAAATATTGCAAATGTTGTGGATCCACTCTTCCACACACCGGTGGGCTAAAGTAGTGAACTATTTTGTCTTTTGTCAACGTGACACATGTTTTACTGATTGGCCGTGTCGGGTGGTGGAGGGTTGGCGACACATTTATAAATAACGCGATCTGACCCACAAACCTTTATTATGAATAATACTGGTCGCTAAAGCCTCCCTGTTAAACTGACTACCCATAGACTCAACACTGCCCGTAGACTCAACATTCACATAGACTCAACACTGCCCGTAGACTCAACACTGCCCGTAGACTGACACTGCCCATAGACTCAACACTGCCCATAGACTAACACTGCCCATAGACTAACACTGCCCATATACTCAACACTGCCCATAGACTAACACTGCCCATAGACTCAACACTGCCCATAGACTAACACTGCCCATAGACTAACACTGCCCATAGACTCAACACTGCCCATAGACTAACACTGCCCATAGACTAACACTGCACCATAGACTAACACTGCCCATAGACTCAACACTGCCCATAGACTCACACTACCCATAGACTAACACTGCCCATAGACTCAACACTGCCCATAGACTAACACTGCCCATAGACTAACACTGCACCATAGACTAACACTGCCCATAGACTCAACACTGCCCATAGACTCACACTACCCATAGACTAACACTGCCCACAGACTCAACACTCCCCATAGACTAACACTACCCATCTATATATATAAAATCGCAAATCTGTCTGTCTATCTGTCTGTCTGTGTGTGTGTCTGTGTATCGGACCATACGCAGTTTCATTGGACGAAATGTCAGGGATTTGCGAGACACGATTGGTCCGGCGGTTGCCCCTGGCAACGGGTAGCGACGCATTCGCCGCGGGGTGGACGCCATTTTTAATTCCCGTTAAAAATAGGCGCACGCATTAACACGCGACTCTGAGGTAAATTCATCAAAGTTTCACGTCCTCTTCACTCCCCCCTCCACCACAATGTGTGCAATTACTATTATAGGGTCGGTAGATTATAAAAATATAGCGATTAGACAGTATTATTGTAGCGCGGGGGGGGGGGGGGGGGAACGGCACCCGTACCCAGCCTCAGCCGGGTGGGCAATTTAGGCGAGGCCGGAGGCTCTGCACGGTACTAGGCCTCGACACCCACCACGCCACTCTGAGGTAAATTCATCAAAGTTTCACGTCCTCTTCACTCCCCCGCCACCCCAATGTGTGCAATTACTATTATAGGGTCGGTAGATAATTAAATTATAGCGATTAGACAGTATTATTGTAGCGCGGGGGGGGGGGGGGGTAACGGCCCCGGTACCCAGCCTCAGCCGGGTGGGCAATTTAGGCGAGGCCGGAGGCTCTGCACGGTACTAGGCCTCGACACCCCACCACACTATAGGCCGTACATATTACTGCACAGCGGCCGAGGAGATCGTGGCTGGGGGGGGGGGAGGGGCAGGGGTAGCAGCCCATCAGTGTATATATGTAAGGTTATTAAGAAATATATTTTTCACCCGGGCAACGCCGGGTACTTATGCTAGTAGATAATACACATTACTAATCTACAACTGATTGCTAATCATAACAATTAACTGATTACTAATCTATGATATCATTACAATACCCCCCACTCGCCTCTAATCTCTGCACCTGATTGGGTTAACTGATGATGACGTCACCCTGCTGCTGCTCTATTTAAGACCGGGAGCCAGTGAGGGCTTAACCATTCTGGCAAATCGCCCGATAATGCTGGTTTATGTAATTACCAGCGAAACGTCGTACTACTCAAATATTGTAAATGTTGTGGATCCACTCTTCAACACACCGGTGGGCTAAAGTAGTGAACTATTTTGTCTTTTGTCAACGTGACACTTGTTTTACTGATTGGCCGTGTCGGGTGGTGGAGGGTTGGCTACACATTTATAAATAACGCGATCTGACCCACAAACCTTTATTATGAATAATACTGGTCGCAAAAGCCTACGTGTTAAACTAACTACCCATAGACTCAACACTGCCCGTAGACTCAACACTGCCCATAGACTAACACTGCCCACAGACTCAACACTACCCATAGACTCAACACTGCACCATAGACTAACACTACGACTAGACTAACACTGCCCATAGACCCAACACTGCCCATAGACTCAACACTGCCCATAGACTCAACACTGCCCAAAGACTAACACTGCCCATAGCCTAACACTGCCCACAGACTCAACACTGCCCATAGACTCAACGCTGCCCATAGACTCAACACTGCCCATAGACTAACACTGCCCACAGACTCAACACTGTCCATAGACTCAACACTGCCCACAGACTCAACACTGCCCATAGACTCAACACTGCCCATAGACTCAACACTGCACCATAGACTCAGCACTGCACCATAGACTAACACTACCCATAGACTAGCACTGCCCATAGACTAACACTGCCCACAGACTCAACACTGCCCATAGACTCAACACTACCCATAGACTAACACGGCCCGTAGACTCAACACTGCCCATAGACTCAACACTGCCCATAGACTAACAGTGCCCATAGACTAACACTGCCCATAGACTCAACACTGCCCATATACTCAACACTGCCCATAGACTCACACTGCCCATAGACTCACACTGCCCATAGACTCAACACTGCCCATAGACTCAACACTGCCCATAGTCTAACACTGCCCATAGACTCAACACTGCCCATAGACTCAACACTCCCATAGACTAACACTACCCATAGACTCAACAATGCACCATAGACTCAACACTGCCCATAGACTCAACACTACCCATAGAATAACACTGCCCATAGAAGAACACTGCCCATATACTAACACTGCCCATAGACTCAACACTCCCCATAGACTCAACACTACCCATAGACTAAACACTGCCCATAGACTCAACACTACCCATAGACTAACACTGTCCATAGACTAACACTGCCCATATACTAACACTGCCCATAGAGACTAACACTGCCCATAGACTCACACTGCCCATAGACTAACACTGCCCATGGACTAACACTGCCCATAAACTAACACTGCCCACAGATTCAACACTCCCCATAGACTAACACTGCCCATAGACTCACACTGCCCATAGACTAACACTGCCCATAGACTAAACACTGCCCATAGACTAAACACTGCCCATAGACTCAACACTGCCCATAGACTCAACACTGCCCATAGACTAACACTGCCCATAGACTAACACTGCCCATAGACTCAACACTGCCCATAGACTCAACACTGCCCATAGACTAAACACTGCAGATAGACTAAACACTGCCCATAGACTAAACACTGCCCATAGACTCAACACTGCCCATAGACTAATACTGTCCATAGACTAACACTGCCCATGGACTAAACACTGCCCATAGACTAACACTGCCCATAGACTAACACTGCCCATATACTAACACTGCCCATAGACTAACAGTGCCATATACTAACACTGCCCATAGACTCACACTGCCCATAGACTAACACTGCCCATAGACTCAACACTGCCATAGACTCAACACTGCCCATAGACTCTACACTGCCCATAGACTAATACTGCCCATAGACTCAACACTGCCCATAGACTAACACTGCCCATAGACTCAACACTGCCCATAGACTCAACACTGCCCATAGACTCAACACTGTCCATAGACTCAACACTGCCCATAGATTAACACTGCCCATAGACTCAACACTACCCATAGACTCAACACTGCACATAGACTCAACACTGTCAATAGACTAACACTGCCCATAGACTCAACACTGTACATAGACTCAACACTGCCCATAGACTAACACTGCCCATAGACTCAACACTGCCCATAGACGCAACACCGCCCATAGACTCAACACTACCCATTGACTCAACATTACCCATTAACTCAACATTACCCATAGACTCAACACTACCCATAAATCTAACACTGCCCATAGACTCAACACTGCACCAGCGATTAGCACGGTTGGCTTACGTACGGTGCGAAAGAAGTTCCACACACACACGGCACATACATTGCGTGCTCGCGAACAGCAGCGCCGATGCTCGGCCCCCCATTAGCGGCCGCGTGCCCAGATCACAGCTCGGATTACCTCCTCCTCCTCCACCTACTCCCCTTCCTCCCCCCTCACCTCCTCCCCCCTCCCCCCCTCCATCCACCCCCTCCTCCCCCTCTCCTCCCCCCTATGTGAGTGTGTGTGAGTCTGTGGGTGTCTGCGTGAGTCTATGGGTCTCTGTGTGAGTCTGTGGGTCTCTGTGTGAGTCTATGTGAGTCTGTGTGAGTCTATGGGTGTCTGCGTGAGTCTATGGGTCTCTGTGTGAGTCTGTGGGTCTCTGTGTGAGTCTATGTGAGTCTGTGTGAGTCTGTGGGTCTCTGTGTGAGTCTATGGGTGTCTACGTGAGTCTATGGGTCTCTGTGTGAGTCTGTGGGTCTCTATGTGAGTCTATGGGTGTCTGTGTGAGTCTATGGGTGTCTGCGTGAGTCTACGGTACTCTGTGTGAGTCTATGGTTCTCTGTGTGAGTCTATGGGTCTCTGTGTGAGTCTATGGGTCTCTGTGTGAGTCTATGGGTCTCTGTGTGAGTCTATAGGTCTCTGTGTGAGTGTATGGGTCTCTGTGTGAGTCTATGGGTCTCTGTGTGAGTCTATGGGTCTCTGCGTGAGTCTATGGGTCTCTGTGTGAGTCTGTGGGTCTCTGTGTGAGTCTATGTGAGTCTGTGTGAGTCTGTGGGTCTCTGTGTGAGTCTATGGGTGTCTACGTGAGTCTATGGGTCTCTGTGTGAGTCTGTGGGTCTCTATGTGAGTCTATGGTACTCTGTGTGAGTCTATGGTTCTCTGTGTGAGTCTATGGGTCTCTGTGTGAGTCTATGGGTCTCTGTGTGAGTCTATGGGTCTCTGTGTGAGTCTATAGGTCTCTGTGTGAGTGTATGGGTCTCTGTGTGAGTCTATGGGTCTCTGTGTGAGTCTATGGGTCTCTGTGTGAGTCTATGGGTCTCTGTGTGAGTCTATAGGTCTCTGTGTGAGTGTATGGGTCTCTGTGTGAGTCTATGGGTCTCTGTGTGAGTCTATGGGTCTCTGCGTGAGTCTATGGGTCTCTTAGCGAGTTTATGTGTCTGTGCGAGTCTATGGGTCTCTGTGTGAGTGTATGGGTCTCTGTGTGAGTCTCTGGGTCTCTGTGTGAGTCTATGGGTCTCTGTGTGAGTCTATGGGTCTCTGTGTGAGTCTATGGGTCTCTGTGTGAGTCTATGTGTGTCTGTGTGAGTCTATGTGTGTCTGTGTGAGTCTATGGTCTCTGTGTGAGTTTATGGGTCTCTTAGCGAGTCTATGTGTCTGTGTGAGTCTATGGGTCGCTGTGTAAGTCTATGTGTCTGTGTGAGTCTATGTGTCTGTGTGAGTCTATGGGTCTCTGTGTGAGTCTATGTGTCTGTGTGAGTCTATGGGTCTCTGTGTGAGTCTGTGTATATATTACATTCGCCTTTTGCCCATCCAAGGACGGGTGTATTGCAGTAAATCTGAAACTTGCAAGCGACAAGCAGCCCGCGACGTGGTGTATTCATTGCATGCATTAGTGTGCAATCTGTAAGGGCGCGGTGACACAGACCTATTTCATTTAAAGCTCATAATCCCCTCGTTCATCATGATGTCCTTTTTACATTGATGTCTCAACAGCGTCACGGAGATCACGTGACCTGAGGGTTCTGCCTTTGTGGTGAGGGCTGTGAGTTGACCCCGAGGAGGGGGGAGGAGGCGCCTCGGCCCCCCCATGTGGAGTGACGTCACCCGCTAATTATTACACTGGTCAACACAAAAAAAACATGTTTTTCTGGCCTGGACTTTTGCAGCTGTTTTAGACTAATTTCAGGGTGCCGATTCCAAATCTGATCTCAGATTTGCTCTATCACATCTCATTTTTATGCTATCGGCATACCCCATTTTCATTGATTTTACCCGAAATTAACTCTGTCACTTATGATTGCAGTTGTTGCGAGTCAGTGACTGCTTTATTGTTAAAATATGGTGCTGTAATTTTAGGATAGTGTGTTTATAACATCATTTTATGTAGATATCCACATTTATTTAATATTTTTCTTCCGCAGTTTTTATTGAAAATGCAATATTTCATATCTCAAAAACCTGATGTGAAAGACAAAAACTGATGCCAGATTTGGAATCAGCACCCCAAAATTACCTTAAAACAGTTGGAATACCTTATGCCAGAAAAAGTGTGTTGACCAGTGTTATGAATGGTGGGGGAGGGGGGGTCCATTTGGAGGACGTCACCTGCTCATGATTATTAATGAGGGGGGCTGGTCGATGTGGAGTGACGTCACGAGCGTTAAGGACAGACATTCCTGAGTGATGATTGTAGGTATGAGTCTGTGGGCTCTGTATGAGTCTATGGGCCTCTTACACGAGTCTATGGCTTTCTGTGTGAATCTATTGGTATCTTACATGAGTCTATGGCTTTCTGTGTAAGTCTATGGGCTCTTACATGAGTCTGGGTTTGTGTGTGCGTTCTATGGGTCTCTGTGTGAGTCTATGGGTCTCTGTGTGAGGCTAAAGCACAGCAAGTTGGTACAGTAGGGGGCACAGGTGGCGCATCAGCCAGTCATCTCGGTCATCTCGGTCAGTCGACCCGTGGTACCTGCTGGGTCTGCCTCGTGACCTGCCAGCGGGCGTTCGACACTTCACGTGGCCTCAAGGTGCACTTGGCCTGGCACAAGCGTCGTGGTGACGTCACCGCCACTTAGTGGCGAATGGCGGTTGTTGTTGTTGTGCGTGTGTGTGTGTCTGTGTGTGCGTGTGTGTGTGCGTGTGTGTGTGTGGCCACATTAGAATATCCCGGGTCGGTGACGCAACCCATCTCGACCATCGCCTGCAGCGGCCAGTGGCCGTGCAACGTGGATCTTGACCAATCGCATCGATTCAGATCCCCAACGACCAATCGCGTGCAACGCGTTGCCGTGCAACGCGCAACCGGTTGGACAGACGTCAAGGGACTCGGTGGCAAGCAACCGGGTTGCACGGCCGACGGCTCAGGTGCAAACTTGCCTTTCACAACCGGTTGCAGAAACCTCCGCGTGTGAGCTATACAGTTGCGCGCAACCGAGTTGCATGCAACCGCTAGTAACCGGTTACAGAAACGTCCGCGTGTGAGAGATGCAGTTGCGTGCAACCGAGTTGCAACCGAGTTGCACGCAACCGCTCGCAAGCGGTTGCAGAAGCGTACTGCGCCAGTAACCGACTCGCGGCGACCCGAGTTCCGTTCGAGCTCACGGCCAACATCAGTGGCGAGGTGCACACACACACGCGCAATCAGTTGCACGCAACTGATTGCGATGGGCACGGGCTTGGAGGCGGCGTGGTGGTGGTGCCGAGTGGGGCCGCGATGCCCTCGCTGCTGCCTCTGTGCTTCAGGCTGTTGACGATGCAGAGGAAACGAGCAGATGCCCCGTGTCGTCGGCACTTGGCTTCGTTCATCATTTCGGTTTAATTTGTTTCAATGATTTGCTGCATGTGTCCCCCCCACCACCCTGTTTGAATGAAATATTTTACGCTCTGCTCCTTCTTCTTACCCCCCCTCTCTTCCTACTCCATGTCCCCCACTCTCCCCCCCCCCCCCCCCAGTCTCCTCCCTCCCTCCCTCCCCCCTCCCTCTCCTCCACCCCCCACCCCGTCTCCTCCCTCCCTCCTCCCCTCTCCCTCCTCCACACCCCCATCTCCTCCCTCCCTCCTCCCCTCGCTCTCCTCCTAATACGACAAATCGCGAACCTTAATCACCCAGTCGTTCGTAAAAGTTTAAGGCGGTGTAGTACTATAGTAATAGAGCAAGTGCAGAATCACTGAACCGGAATTGAGAGCTCTCTTCTCCTCTCTCTTTTTGTGTTTTTCCTCCTCCCTCCCCTCTCCTCCCTCCCTCCCTCCTCCCTCCCCTCCCTCTCCTCCCTCCCCTCCCTCCCCTCCCTCTCCTCCCTCTCCTCCCTCCCCTCTCCTCCCTCCCCTCCCCTCTCCTCCCTCCCCTCCCCTCTCCTCCCTCCCCTCCCCTCTCCTCCCTCTCCTCCCTCCCCTCTCCTCTCTCTCTCTCGAGGGAGGAGGAGAGGGGAGGATGGTGACATCCACAGGGGGCGCAGCCATCGCCTGGCTGCTAATTATAACGACGACGACGACGACCACCGTCTCGCAGCCTGTCCCCGCGTCTGTGGCGCTCTTGTTGGGGGAGCGGTGGCGCAGCGGTTAGCGCACCAGCGCCAACACCCCACGGGCGTTCACCCGAGTCCCGTTCCGGTTCACGGCCCACATCAGTGGCGAGGTTTTGAAGCGGCGCTGGGCCCCCTCGGGGTCGACTCAGCCTCAAATGAGTAGCTGGTGTAGCGGTGTGTAGTAAACATCGCCACCGGGGAGACAAAGGCGGCCGGGCGTGGTGCTGGCCACCCACCCCCTCGTGTGTCGTGCCGGCCTGCATAGGTGCTCGCTAACAGCACTTGCCCCAACAGTCTGTGAAGGCTACACGGGGGATCTTTATCTTTGTTGCTTTTGTCTCCCCAGTGGCGATGTTTACTACAAACCGCACCAGGTACTCATTTGAGGCTGAGTCGACCTAGGGGAGGCCCAGGACCGGTTCAGATAATCGTCACCGGTGTAGCGCTAATTGCTGCACCACCGCTCCCTACTTGCCCCAACCACCACAACAACAGCCACCACCACAACAACAACAACAATAGTCAACACAACAACAACAATAGCCACCACCACAACAACAACAATAGCCACCACCACCACCACAACAACAACACTACAACAACTATAGCAACCACCACAACAACAACAGGCACCACAATAACAACAACCACCACAACAACAGCCACCATCACAATAACAACAACCACCACAACAACATCAACAGCCACCACAACAACAATAGCCAACCCAACAACAACTACAGCAACCACCACAACAACAACAACTTGAAACCACAATTACAGTGGCAAATATAAACGATGGCAAATATGGTGATGATGTAACAGTGATTGTGGTTACTTTGGTGATGATAACGATGTTAACTGTGGTAATGGCAACAGTGATTATGGTTACTGTGGTAATGGTAATGATGGTAACTTTTATGCTGGTAACAGTGATTGTGGTAACAGTGGTAATAGCAATGACGGTCACTGTGGTGATGGTAACTATGGTGACGGCAACGATGGTAACCACGGCGATAGTAACTGTGGTTACGGTAACGATGATAACTACAGCGATGGTAACTGTGGTGACGGTAACTATGATAACGGTGGCGCTGGTAACTGTAGTGATGGTAACGATGGTAACCGCGGTAATGGTAACGACGGTAACTACGCGGTGATAACGATGGTAACTGCAGCGATGGCAACTGTGGTGACGGTAACGATGATAACGATGGTAACCGTGGCGATGGTGACGATGGTGACGCGGCCTCTAACCCGACCGCAAGTTGCCGTCAGGAGCAGCGGCCAGTGACGCGCGCGCGCGAGGCTAATCCCTGATGACCAATTAGCTCCACGGGGGGCTTAGGGGGGGGGCTGGGGAGGGCTTGGTGAGGGGGGGGGGGCTGGGGAGGTTAGGGAGGGTTGGGGGCTGGGGGGGGGCTAGGGGGACTATGGGGAGGCTTAGGGAGAGAACGGTGAGATGTTGACTACCTCGCCTGGTGTGCAGGAGGTCGTGGGGTCGATCCCGACCCTGACGATGCTGCTGCTGTATATTTGAAGTTTGCGTCTCTCTCTCTATCCCCGTGGTCACGTGTATTTTTTTCCAGGTCTACCAGGTGTTCCCCCTACACCTTTAGAATCGACATCAGGGGTATTAGGGGCGTTTGGCTGCCCGCTATAAATGTCCACGCGACCCTGAGCGGACTTCGTGGGGCTGTCGTTTGTGAGGCTCAGGTCGCTGCTGAAAAACAGCTGTGCAGCTTAATGGGCGCCTTGCCTGGTCAAGGAAAAACATTGTTTCGTTTATCGGGTCTGTTTGCGAGCTCCTATTACATTCGCGCCTCTTAACCCCGAAGTTACGCGAGAGCTGTCCACGCCTTTGGGGGTGCTGAACGGGATTAACACTGAAGCCCCAATGCCGCGTTGTCCGGATTGTAAGACGCACATGCCCCTCCCCCCCCCCACTCCCGAGTCCGAAGCAAAACGCTGGGATTGCGTCTTATAATCCGGTAGTCGTGCAGAATGAGTGCCGTTTATTTATTCTGCAGCTGTTCTTAAGAGTGAGTGAGTGAGTGGAGTTTGTATGATCTCTACCTGGTCTACAGTATGAGAGTGAGTGGAGTTTGTATGATCTCCCCCTGTTCTACAGAGTGTGTGAGTGAGTGGAGTTTGTGTGATCTCCCCCTGTTCTACAGAGTAAGTGGAGTTTGTGTGATCTCCCCCTGTTCTACAGAGTGAGTGGAGTTTGTGTGATCTCTACCTAGTCTACAGAGTGAGTGGAGTTTGGGTGATCTACCCCTGTTCTACAGAGTGAGTGAGTGGAGTTTGCATGATCTCCCCCTGTCCTACAGAGTGAGTGAGTGGAGTTTGTATGACCTCCCCCTGTTCTACAGAGTGAGTGGAGTTTGTGTGATCTCCCCCTGTTCTACAGAGTGAGTGAGTGGAGTTTGTATGATCTCCCCCTGTTCTACAGAGTGAGTGAGTGGAGTTTGTATGATCTCTACCTGGTCTACAGAGAGAGAGAGAGTGGAGTTTGTGTGATCTCCCCCTGTTCTACAGAGTGAGTGGAGTTTGTATGATCTCCCCCTGTTCTACAGAGTGTGAGTGGAGTTTGTATGATCTCCCCCTGTTCTACAGAGTGAGAGTGAGTGGAGTTTGTATGATCTCCCCCTGTTCTACAGAGTGAGAGTGAGTGGAGTTTGTATGATCTCCCCCTGTTCTACAGAGTGAGTGGAGTTTGTATGATCTCCCCCTGTTATACAGAGTGAGAATGTTGGCAGTATATAGTACGGTATATGCTCGTGTGATGCAATAGAATAAAGTTTAGATGGAAGCATATTATATAATTTTTACGACGTAGAATTGTAATGTATTACTTGCTGTTAGTAACTCAGCTTATTGTAGAGTATAGTAAGTATACTGATGGTGCTATGCAATTTATACTTTAGTTTTTTATGTAGTTTATACTTTAGTTTTCTACGTGGTTGTTGAGTAACTGCAGCTACATATCATTAACATTCCTTTCCTTTGTTACTGCTAATCCCTGCACCCCCCCTTGGTGCTGTTGATCCTGCATAATGAATGGGCATAATATGACTTTGAAACCCCCCCGCCCACCTCCTACGCATTTCCCATGAATATGCTAAATTCCTCTTCATATGCACATTCTTTTGTTAAGGCGCTCTTCTTCCACCTCCAACGCAGCTTATATATAAGCTCCTAGCTTGGCAGTGTCTCATTCTTCACCTGAGGACGGCTGCTTGCGTTGTGGCCGAAACGTCGTGAGAATTATTTTATTTTATTATGTTTTATTTTTATTATTTTATTACTTCCCTTCTACGTGACTTTACCGAAAGAACCAAGAAGATGATCTCCCCCTGTTCTACAGAGTGAGTGAGTGAGTGGAGTTTGCATGATCTACCTCTGTTCTACAGAGTGTGAGTGAGTGGAGTTTGCATGATCTCCCCCTGTTCTACAGAGTGAGTGGAGTTTGTGTGATCTCCCCCTGTTCTACAGAGTGAGTGGAGTTTGTATGATCTCCCCCTGTTCTACAGAGTGTGAGTGGAGTTTGTATGATATCCCCCTGTTCTACAGAGTGAGAGTGAGTGGAGTTTGTATGATCTCCCCCTGTTCTACAGAGTGAGTGAGTAAGTGGAGTTTGTATGATCTCCCCCTGTTCTACAGAGTGAGTGAGTGGAGTTTGTGTGATCTACTTCTGTTCTACAGAGTGTGAGTGAGTGGAGTTTGCATGATCTCCCCCTGTTCTACAGAGTGAGTGAGTGAAGTTTGTATGATCTCCCCTTGTTCTACAGAGTGTGAGTGAGTGGAGTTTGTATGATCTCCCCCCGTTCTGCAGAGTGTGAGTGAGTGAGTGGAGTTTGTATGATCTCCCCCTGTTCTACACAGTGAGTGAGTGTGAGTGAGTGAGTGTGTGAGTGAGGTGTGAGTGAGTGAGTGTAGTGTGAGTGAGTGAGTGTGTGAGTGAGGTGTGAGTGAGTGAGTGTAGTGTGAGTGAGTGAGTGAGGTGTGAGTGAGTGTGAGTTTATGTGAGTGTAGTGTGAGTGAGTGAGTGTGAATGAGTGAGTGAGAGTGAGTGAGTGAGTGTGAGTGAGTGTAGTGTGAGTGAGTGAGTGTGAGTGAGTGAGTGAGTGTGAGTGAGTGAGTGTGTGAGTGTGTGTGAGTGTGTGAGTGTAGTGTGTGTGAGTGAGTGTAGTGTGAGTGAGTGTAGTGTGAGTGAGTGTAGTGTGTGTGAGTGAGTGTATGTGAGTGAGTGTAGTGTGTGTGAGTGAGTGTAGTGTGAGTGAGTGTAGTGTGAGTGAGTGTAGTGTGTGTGAGTGAGTGTATGTGAGTGAGTGTAGTGTGTGTGAGTGAGTGTAGTGTGAGTGAGTGAGTGTAGTGTGAGTGAGTGAGTGTAGTGTGAGTGAGTGTAGTGTGTGTGAGTGAGTGTATGTGAGTGAGTGTAGTGTGTGTGAGTGAGTGTAGTGTGAGTGAGTGTAGTGTGTGTGAGTGAGTGTAGTGTGAGTGAGTGTAGTGTGAGTGAGTGTAGTGTGAGTGAGTGAGTGAGTGGAGTTTGTATTCTCTCCTGGTGTCCTCTGCAATTCTCCGGTGACCTCCCCGATGCGAGCACGAGACACCGCACGATGTCTGTGTCGCGCATCTTTGGGCCGCACACCGCCGGCGTTGAGACATCGATAACCACATCGCCGGTGTTGAGACATCGATAACCACATCGCCGGTGTTGAGACATCGATAACCACATCGCCGGCGTTGAGACATCGATAACCACATCGCCGGCGTTGAGACATCGATAACCACATCGCCGGTGTTGAGACATCGATAACCACATCGCCGGCGTTGAGACATCGATAACCACATCGCCGGCGTTGAGACATCGATAACCACATCGCCGGCGTTGAGGCATCGATAACCACATCGCCGGCGTTGAGACATCGATAACCACATCGCCGGCGTTGAGACATCGATAACCACATCGCCGGCGTTGAGACATCGATAACCACATCGCCGGCGTTGAGGCATCGATAACCACATCGCCGGCGTTGAGACATCGATAACCACATCGCCAGCGTTGAGGCATCGATAACCACATCGCCGGTGTTGAGACATCGATAACCACACCGACTCCACCTGCCAGCAGAAGCGGCCTCGCAAGCTCCGCGGGACCCTCACAGCAAACGAGTCTTGAGACTCCTGGATTTTACGAGCGTAACAATAACGCTGATGACAATAATGTTGGTGATGATGATGATAATTGGTTTTTTTACCCTTCTATCTGGCAACAAAACTGACACCTTTTTACAAGGAGTCATGTTTGCATAGACCACAATACCTGCAGTCATAATGCAAACAAAAAACATAACTCTGATAATGTGCACTGTCCTTGACCAGATGGTCCAACCCATGTGAGACTAGGCTCTAAGAAAAGCTGTCTCGGGTGTGGACCAATCAATTTCAAGGACAGTGCATTTCATTATCAGAGTTGTGTTTTTTGTTTGCATTCCGACCGCAGGTATTGTGGTCTATGCAAACATGACTCCTTGTAAAAAAAGCTGTCAGTTTTGTTGCCAGATAAAAGGGTAAGAAAACAATTATCAATGATGATAATGTTGATAATTAGAATAATTCTGATGAAAATAATGATGATGATTATAATCAGCGTATTTTTCATTATAATGATACTAATAATGATGTTCATAACGAACATCGATTGGCCCAGTTAGCATCCCGGCATCATTGACACACACACACAGACACACACACATATATACACATACATACACACAGACAGAGAGAGACACAGACAGACACACACACATATATACACATACATACACACAGACAGAGAGAGACACAGACAGACACACACACATATATACACAGACAGACACGCACACACAGACAGACACACACACATAAAGAGAGACACACACAGACACACACACATACATAAAGAGACACACATACATACAGACAGACACACACAGACATACACACACACATACACACACACACATATATATACACACAAACACACACACATGCACACAGACAGACACACACACATGCACACAGACAGACACACACACGCATAAAGAGACACACACATGTTTACACAGACACACACGTGTTTACACATACACACATATACACAGACAGATACACATTCATATGTACAACGACAAAGATCCCCAGTATAGCCTTTGTCTCCCCAGTGGCGATGTTTACACACCGCACCAGGTACTCTTTTGAGGCTGAGTCGACCTAGGGGAGGCCCAGGACCGGTTCAGATAATCGTCACCGCTGTTGACCGTGAGCGGGAATCGAACCCGGCCAGCCGGGTTTGTAGCGCAGCGTAGCGCTAACCACTACACCACCGCTCCCTCATATATAAACACACAAAGACACAACAACAACCGCCATTCGCCACTAAGTGGCGGTGACGTCACCACGACGCTTGTGCCAGGCCATGTGCACCTTGAGGCCACGTGAAGTGTCGAACCCCCGCTGGCAGGAGGTCACGGGGCAGACCCAGCAGGTGCCACGGGTCGACTGACTGAGACGACCGAGATGACTGGCTGATGCACCACCTGTGCCCCCTACTGTGCCAAATTGCTGTGCTTTAGTCACCCGGCGCTCCGCTCGTTGTTGTGAGCGTCGCTCCTCCGCCCACCGTTGTTGCTGGAGGGCGACTGCCTCCAACTGCCCAGCAGCGTCCTTCACGAGCCTCCTCCACAGAGGCCGATCTTGACACCGCTGGTACCAGTCATCGGCAAGTCCACTCAGCTCCACGTCCTCCTGTACCACATCACTCCATCGCTTCTCTAGCCCGTGCCGCGCCCGTTTAGCCCCCTCGATCCGGCCGAGCAAAAGCTGTTTAGGCATGCAGTGGCTGGGCACGTGGGCTACATGACCCAGCCAACGCAGCCTTGCCTGCCGGAGGAGCTCACCGATGGGACTTTGTTCAGATCTTATCAAGGATTTGTGAGCTCCTCACACAATCCAGCCTGGTTAAACCCAGGATGGATCGTAGGCAGGTCAGCCTAAATGTGTTTAACCGGCGAAGATGCTCCCTTAGGGGGGTCCACGTTTCGCAAGCGTAGAGAAGGGAGGGAATGACTGTGGCCTGAGAAGACCTGAAGCTTCGTGCGGAGCGACAGACCAGGTAGCTTCCACACAGCGTTACGCAACCGATTAAAAGATAATGCACTCGACTGATTCGGACTGAGACCTCCCGCTGCCAAACCGGAGCCGTATGTACACACTCATTTACAAAAACAAAGATTCCCCGTATAGCCTCAACAGACTTTTGGGGCAAGTGCTGTTAGCGACTACCTCTTGGTACACACACGTGTACACACACACACACGTGTACACACAAACACACCCGTGTACACACACACACCCGTGTACACACACACACCCGTGTACACACACACACACACCCGTGTACACACACACACGTGTACACACAAACACGTGTACACACAAACACACCCGTGTACACACACACACCCGTGTACACACACACACACCCGTGTACACACACACACACCCGTGTACACACACACACACGTGTACACACAAACACACCCGTGTACACACACACACGTGTACACACAAACACACCCGTGTACACACACACACCCGTGTACACACACACACACGTGTACACACACACACGTGTACACACACACACACACCCGTGTACACACACACACCCGTGTACACACACACACCCGTGTACACACCTACACCCGTGTACACACACACACACGTGTACACACACACACACGTGTACACACAGACACACCGTGTACACACACACACCCGTGTACACACACACACCCGTGTACACACACACACGTGTACACACACACACACGTGTACACACAAACACACCCGTGTACACACACACACACGTGTACACACACACACACGTGTTGTCCACACGCCCCACACCGACACATCGGTTCGCCGTGACCCCAACCTCACCTGTCGCACCTGGAACACGGCAACAGCTGCACGGATCCGAACCACAATCTCACCTGGTTCAACTCCATCCACAGCTGACGATGCTGCTGATGATGATGATGCTGCTGACGATGCTGCTGCTGATGATGTCCATGATGATGCTGCTGATGATGATGCTGATGTTGATAATGCTGCTGCTGATGCTGCTGCTGATGATGATGATACTGATGATGATGCTGCTGCTGATGATGCTGCTACTGATGATGTTGATGCTGCTGATGATGATGCTGCTGCTGATGGTGTGGATGATGATGCTGCTGATGATGCCGCTGATGATGATGCTGATGATGATGTTGATGATGTTGCTGATGATGCTGCTGATGATGATGCTGATGATGATGTTGATGATGCTGCTGCTGATGATGCCGCTGCTGCTGATGCTGCTGATGATGCCGCTGATGATGATGTTGATGATGATGTTGATGATGATGCTACTGCTGATGATGATTCCGATCTTCTGCACTTGCCGACGGGGAGGGAGTGAATGGAGAGAGTCGAAGGTGGGGGTTGAGGGGGGGGTCAGATGGGGGGTGGAGGTGGTGAGGAATTAGGGCGGGGGACAGGTGGCGTGGGAGTTAGGGGGGTGGGGTGGGGTGGGAGTTGGGGGGGGTGGGGTGGGAGTTGGGGGGGTGGGAGTTGGGGGGGTGGGAGTTGGGGGGGTGGGAGTTGGGGGGGGGTGGGGTGGGGTGGGGTGGGAGTTGGGGGGGTGGGAGTTGGGGGGGTGGGAGTTGTGGGGGTGGGGTGGGAGTTGGGGGGGGTGGGAGTTGGGGGGGTGGGGTGGGAGTTGGGGGGGGTGGGAGTTGGGGGGGTAGAGTGGGAGTTAGGGGGTGGGGTGGGGACGCGGGGGAGGCGCAGGGGGGGGGGGGGGCGGGGTGGGGACGGGGGGAAAGGGGAGGGGGGCGTTTGAGAGGGTGAGAGGTGAGAGGTGAGCGGGAGGGGTGGGAGATTGGTAGGGAGATGGAGGGGGGGGGGAGAAGGAAATGGGGGAAGGTAGAAAGGAAGGTGGGAGGGAGGTGTGAGGGAGGTGGGAGGGAGGTGGGAGGGAGGTGGGAGGGAGGTGGGAGGGAGGTGGGGAGTGGGGAGGTGGGGAGTGGGGAGGTGGGAGGGTGGGAGGGAGGTGTGAGGGAGGTGGGAGGAGTGGGGGAGGGAGGTGTGAGGGAGGTGGGAGGGAGGTGGGAGGGAGGTGGGAGGGAGTGGGGAGGGAGGTGGGAGGGAGGTGGGAGGGAGGTGGGAGGGAGGTGGGGGAGAGGGAGGGAAGGAAGGCTGGAGGGAGTGGGCGTTAGGGATGGAGGTAAGGAGGTGGCAGGGAGATAGGGGAGGTGGGAGATTGGGGGGGGGGGGGCGTTAGGGAGGGAGATTGGGGGGCAGGGAGCGGGCGGGTCTGCCGAGGGGAGGGGTGGCTGGGTCACGGCAGCCCGGCTCTGATCTGCCCGCGCCCATAATCGGATGAGGAGGAGGAGGAGGATTACCGCAGTCTCCTCCTCCTCCTGCTGCTGCTCTCCCTGTTCCTCCTCAGGTTTCCAGCTCTCTCACACCCACGCGTCATTGGCGGTGTGTGTGTCTGTGTGTGTGTGTCTGTGTGTGTAGGGGTGTGTGTGTGTGTGGGGGTGTGTGTAGAGGTGTGTGTGGGGGTGTGTGTGTGTCTGGGTGTGTGTCTGTGTGTGTAGGGGAGTGTGTGTGTGTAGGGGTGTGTGTGGGGGTGTGTGTAGGGGCGTGTGTGTGTCTGGGTGTGTGTCTGTGTGTGTGTGTGTCTGTGTGTGTAGGGGTGTGTGTGTGTGTGGGGGTGTGTGTAGAGGTGTGTGTGGGGGTGTGTGTGTGTCTGGGTGTGTGTCTGTGTGTGTAGGGGAGTGTGTGTGTGTAGGGGTGTGTGTGAGGGTGTGTGTAGAGGTGTGTGTGTGTGGGTGTGTGTAGAGGTGTGTGTGGGAGGGTGTGTGTAGGGGCGTGTGTGTGTCTGGGTGTGTGTCTGTGTGTGTGTGTGTCTGTGTGTGTAGGGGTGTGTGTGTGTAGGGGTGTGTGTGGGGGTGTGTGTAGGGGGGTGTGTGTGTAGGGGTGTGTGTAGAGGTGTGTGTGGGGGTGTGTGTAGGGGTGTGTGTGTGTCTGGGTGTGTGTCTGTGTGTGTAGGGGAGTGTGTGTGTGTAGGGGTGTGTGTGGGGGTGTGTGTAGGGGTGTGTGTGTGTAGGGGTGTGTGTAGAGGTGTGTGTGGGGGGTGTGTGTAGGGGCGTGTGTGTGTCTGGGTGTGTGTCTGTGTGTGTGTGTGTGTGTGTGTGTGTAGGGGTGTGTGTGTGTAGGGGTGTGTGTGGGGGTGTGTGTAGGGGGGTGTGTGTGTAGGGGTGTGGCCTGGCACAAGCATCGTGGTGACGTCACCGCCACTTAGTGGCGAATGGCGGTTGTTGTTGTAGAGGTGTGTGTGGGGGTGTGTGTAGGGGTGTGTGTGTGTCTGTGTGTGTGTCTGTGTGTGTAGGGGTGTGTGTGGGGTGTGTGTAGGGATGTGTCTGGGTGTGTAGGGGTGTGTGTCTGGGTGTGTGGGGGTGTGTGTCTGTGTGTGTAGGGATGTGTCTCTTTCTGTTGGGGTATGTGTCTGTATGTGTCTATGTGTTTCGGGGTGTATGTAGGGTGTGTCTGTGTGTGTCTGGGTGTGTGTCAGTGTGTGTCGGGGTGTGTGTATGGGTGTGTAGAGGTGTGTATCTGTGTGTAGAGGTGTGTGTAGAGGTGTGTGTGTCTGGGTGTGTGTAGGATGTGTCTGTGTGTGTAGGAGTGTGTATCTGTGCGTGTCGGGGTGTGTGTCTGTGTGTGTAGGGGTGTGTGTCTGTGTGTGTCTGTGTGTGTCTGGGTGTGTGTCTGTGTGTGTCGGGGTGTGTGTTTGTGTGTGTAGGGGTGTGTGTCTGGGTGTGTGCAGGGGTGTGTTTCTGGGTGTGTGTAGGGGTGTGTGTAGAGGGGTGTGTCTGTGTGTGTCTGTGTGTGTGTGTAGGGGTGTGTGTCTGGGTGTGTGTAGGGGTGTGTGTAGAGGTGTGTGTCTGTGTGTGTCTGTGTGTAGGGGTGTGTGTCTGTGTGTGTAGGAGTGTGTATCTGTGTGTGTAGGGGTGTGTGTCTATGTGTGTAGGGGTGTGTGTATGGGTGTGTGTAGGGGTGTGTGTAGAGGTATGTATCTGTGTGTGTCAGGTTGTGTCTGGGTGTGTGTAGGGGTGTGTGTCTGGGTGTGTCTGGGTGTGTGTAGGGGTGTGTGTCTGGGTGTGTGTAGGGGTGTGTGTAGAGGTGTGTGTCTGTGTGTGTCTGTGTGTGTAGGGGTGTGTGTAGAGGTGTGTGTGTCTGGGTGTGTGTAGGGTGTGTCTGTGTGTGTAGGAGTGTGTGTCTGTGTGTGTAGGGGTGTGTGTCTGGGTGTGTGTAGGGGTGTGTGTAGAGGTATGTGTCTGTGTGTGTATGTGTGTGTCTGTGTGTAGGGGTGTGTTTGTCTGGGTGTGTCTAGAGGTGTGTGTGTGTCTGTGTGTGTAGGGGTGTATGTGTCTGGGTGTGTGTAGGGGTGTGTTTCTGGGTGTGTTTAGGGGTGTGTGTAGAGGTGTGTGTCTGTGTGTGTCTGTGTGTAGGGGTGTGTGTAGAGGTGTGTGTGTCTGGGTGTGTGTAGGGTGTGTCTGTGTGTGTAGGAGTGTGTGTCTGTGTGTGTAGGGGTGTGTGTCTGGGTGTGTGTAGAGGTGTCTGTCTGTGTGTGTCTGTGTGTATAGGGGTGTGTGTGTCTGGGTGTGTGTAGAGGTGTGTGTCTGTGTGTGTCTGTGTGTGTAGGGGTGTGTAGGGGTGTGTGTCTGGGTGTGTACCGTTACGTCCTTCATATGTGCTCCCTAACAGCACTTGCCTCAACAGCTTGTTAAGGCTATCTGGGGATCTTTGTCTTTGTGTAGTGACTGTACTCGTCACTATATGGTTGACATTACGGGCAGCCCGGGGGTTACGGGATGTAGTACCAGCCCTGGTTATGGGATGTAGTACCAGCCCTGGTTATGGGATGTAGTACCAGCCCTGGTTACGGGATGTAGTACCAGCCCTAGCCGGGCTTGGGGGAGCGCTGCTTCGCGCAGGTGAGGGAGCGAGAGGGAGCGTCAGCTGGTCAGAGTTACCTTGGGGCACGATACGCCGGTTGACCTGCCGACACGTGACCGGACGATATTGGAGGGGGGGGGGGGGGCACCGGTGGACGGGGGCCGTGGGGCGGTCACGTGGTCCAAAGGAGCTCTCGGGAACCTTCGAGAAGAAACTCGAAAGATCCAGGCCCAGCCCGGGGGCATATCACGAGGGCCCCGTGAGTGTGTCACGTGAGTGTGTCACGAGGGCTCCGTGAGTGTGTCACGTGAGTGTGTCACGTGAGTGTGTCACGTGAGTGTGTCACGAGGGCCCCGTGAGTGTGTCACGTGAGTGTGTCACGAGGGCCCCGTGAGGAGCTCTGGCTTCTTCGTGCTGCTTGTCTTGTGAAGATCCACGTCGGGTTGAAGAAGCCTCTAGCCACGTGACAGAGGTCGCAAACGGGTTTTTAGATTCCTTACCCGAACCCGGCGTCACAAAAAGTCAGACCCCCCCCCCACCTCAAATATAACGTCACAAAGCACTGCCCCCCCCCCCAACAAAAAACATGCTTCAAATCGCTTTAAACTATTGTCATTGTAGTGCGTATTTAATGTGGCGCTGCACTCTGATGTTGTAGGAGAACACATTTATTAAAAAGTCTATTTAATTAAGTAGAACATGTTGTTAAAGTTGCGCATTTTTATGTGACGTCACATTTCTCACCCCCCCCCCCTCGTCACACATCGTCACAAATGTCTGACCCCCCCCCCCCCCCAGGTGCGTGACGTCATTTATGGACGGCCCCTCATGGCACCTGAATCTGTCCCGTGACTTCTTGTACCTGGCCTGGCACAGCAGTTAACCCATGGCACCTGGGTCTGTCCCGTGACCTCCTGCACCTAGCCTGGCACATGAGTCAACTCATGGCACCTGAATCTGTCCCGTGACTTCTTGTACCTAGCCTGGCACAGCAGTCAACCCATGTCACCTGGGTCTGTCCCGTGACCTCCTGCACCTAGCCTGGCACATGAGTCAACCCATGTCACCTGGATCTGTCCCGTGACTTCTTGTACCTGGCCTGGCACAGCAGTCAACACATGGCACCTGGGTCTGTCCCGTGACCTCCTGCACCTAGCCTGGCACAGCAGTCAACCTGGGTCTGTCCCGTGACCTCCTGCCACGTGTAAGATGACGTACCAGCTGCACTCTCACTCCAGGGGTTAGAGTTCAGCTGGAACGTCATCCGCAATAACCACGTCTCAGCAGTGGTCTCTCTGGGCGAATCGGTGAGGTTCGGGAACTTGGCTCACCGCCACGCTATGCAGAGGCGTAGCTAGGGGGGGCAGGGGGGTACATGTCCCCGGGCGCCAAGGTAAAGGGGCGCCAACATGAGGCTTACAACGTGACATTTTAACTTATTGCGGCGGGCGCGGCAACCTGAAACTACTGCACAAATCTACACCTCAACCTAAACGTGTATGTATCCCGCCACACACAGCCTACTTGTCATGTAATTACATTTTGGTATGTGATTAAACGGGGGGGGGGGGGGGGGGGGGGGCGCCAATTTTATAGTTCGTCCCCGGGCGCAAAATATCCTAGCTACACCACGGACACTATGGCAGTTGATTTGCCTCCATCCAATATCTGTCTCTCCGTATAATAATATATGTTTTAAATGTTACATCCCATCAGCTACGCGGTTTTCCATCTAAGAGTCTTCTTATTGTCGTACGGCTGCTGATACAACTTCACATTTCAGGTGGCTGAAGCCAGATAACCGCAGCAGGAGCAGCGGAGTGGTGCATCGTCATCAACGCTGTGGTGATGTCTCCAACGCTTTTGGGGATCGAGGCATTGCGTCGTCACACGTTGTACTACGGTCTGTTCTGGACGGCCACAGTCGCACACTATTGAAGAGATTTTAAATTTTCTATTTGATCCTTATCGCGGTACCCCAGGGTACCAAATTATACAAAATGGCCGAGGCAATTAAATACTTTATTTCTGGGACACTATTTTTTTCAGGGGTGTACTTAACTCCGCGACTGGGGTACCAATCAATCCTGAATCAGTGCTACTCTGCGGTGTCAAAACGCAGCGAGGGCGATTGTGCCGAAACCCTGAACGCTCGCGGCACGCACCGTGGTGGTGCATCGTGTACAGCTCGTCCAGATGAGTTGATAGCCGCATCGCCGACCATCAACAGACTAAACATGACTGCATCACGGATATTATGCGAGAGCCGGGGTACCGCCATGAGGTTCATTTGTGAATCAGCTGGCATCCGCATCTGCTGCTGCTGCCGTGTTTTGTGCAGTGTGATGCGAGTCAGGGTGGATCACGTGCTTGGAGTGCATCTTGACAAGCAGCATAGGTTCAACACGAGCACAACTTCCGGGCCGGTTTCGACTTTCAGCGTCTCATCAGCGGTGACGTACGCTTCAACCGATGCTGGTGAAGGTGCCTCGCCTTTACGGTAACCGTAATATTTCCAGAATCAGAAGATGTATGTGTAGTGTAATAGCGCCGACTCCCTTTAAGAGTGTGCTCCTAATCTCAGCTCGTTACTTGTATAAAAGACACATGGGAGCCAGAAATCTTTCTGATTGAGAGGGTGTCAAATACTTATTTCCCTCATTAAAATGCAAATCAATGTATAACATTTTTGACATGCGTTTTTCTGGATTTTTTATTGTTATTCTGTCTCTCACTGTTCAAATAAACCTACCATTAAAATTATGGACTGGTCATTTCTTTGTCAGTGGGCAAACGTACAAAATCAGCAGGGGATCAAATACTTTTTTTCCCCTCACTGTATGAAGGCCGGCACGGCACACGAGGGGGTGGGTGGCCAGCACCACGCCCGGCCGCCTTTGTCTCCCCAGTCGCGAAGTTTACACACCGCGCCAGGTACTCATTTGATGCTGAGTCGTCCTAGAGGAGAACCTGGGTCGCCAGGTTCGTAGCGCAGCGTAGCGCGAACCGCTTACATACACACAGACACGCACACACAGACACAGACACGCACACACAGACACACACACAGACACGCACACACACACAGACACGCACACACAGACACGCACACATACACACAGACATGCACACACACCCAGACACGTCTGATTGCCGGGTTTATTTCAGACCAGTTTGATTAAATGCTGATGATGTTGCTGCTGCTGATGCTGATTCTGCTCTTGCGCCATGATGTCAGCAACACGTCCAGGAGGTCAACACGACCATGCGGAGGTCCCCTGCTGCTGCTGCTGCCGTGTTCACGCCGAGAGGGCGTCAGCAGAGAGAGAGATGGTGGTGGTGGTGATGGTGGTGGTGGTGATGGTGGTGGTGATGGTGGTGGTGGTGATGGTGGTGATGGTGGTGATGGTGGTGATGGTGGTGGTGGTGGTGATGGTGGTAGTGGTGATGGTGGTGGTGGTGGTGGTGGTGATGGTGGTGGTGGTGATGGTGGTGGTGGTGGTGGTGATGGTGGTGATGGTGGTGGTGGTGATGGTGGTGATGGTGGTGGTGATGGTGGTGGTGATGGTGGTGGTGGTCTCTATGGAGCTCTATGTATCTCTATGGGTCTCTATGTATCTCTACGGGTCTTTATATGTCTCTATGTATCTCTATGTATCTCTATAGGTCTCGATGTATCTCTATGGGTCTCTATGTATCTCTATGGGTATCTATGTATCTCTATATATCTATGTGTATTTTATGTATCTCTATAGGTCTCGATGTATCTCTATGGGTCTCTATAGGTTTGCTGTGTGTTCCACAATGTGGGGGGGGGGGGGGTCTTTAATGTATCTCCATGGATCTCTATAGTGATCTGTTGATTCTCTATGGGTTCTCTATGGGTATCTCAATAGGGCTCTATGTATATCTGTGGGTCTCTATATATCTCTATGGTCTCTATGTATCTCTATGGATCTCTACGTATCTCCATGGATCTCTACGGGTCTCTATGTATCTCGTTTAGGCTATGTGGGTCTCTGTATGTCGATGAGTCGGTGTGTGTATCTCTATCGGGCTTGATGTATTTCTCACTGTGATTTTCTGGGTCTCTATGAGTCGCAATGGGGCTCGATGTGTCTCTGTGTGTGTTCCATAGGTCTCTAAGCGTACCGATGTGTCTCTGTGTGTGTTCCATAGGTCTCTAAGCGTACCGATGTATCTCTGTGTGTGTTCCATAGGTCTCTAAGCGTACCGATGTGTCTCTGTGTGTGTTCCATAGGTCTCTAAGCGTACCGATGTATCTCTGTGTGTGTTCCATAGGTCTCTAAGCGTACCGATGTGTCTCTGTGTGTGTTCCATAGGTCTCTAAGCGTACCGATGTGTCTTTGTGTGTGTTCCATAGGTCTCTAAGCGTACCGATGTGTCTCTGTGTGGGTGAGTGAGTTAATGGTTCCAGTAGTCGTGAGTGAGTGGGTGACTGGGCTAGTGGGTGACTGAGTTGATGGTTCCACCAGTGATGAGTGAGTGGGCGAGTGAGTGGGCGAGTGAGTGGGCGGGCGAGTGGGCGGGCGAGTGGGCGGGCGAGTGGGCGAGCGAGTGGGCGAGCGAGTGGGCGAGTGAGTGGGCGAGTGAGTGGGCGAGTGATTGAGCTGACGGTTACAGTAGTTGTGAGTCGGTGACTGGGTTAGTTGATGAGTTCAGGCTCAGGTCACAGGTCACAGGGCAGGTCGGAGGTCAGAGTTAAAAGTCTGGATCTAGGAGTCGGGGTTAAGGGGTAATGAATGCCAGAGGTCAGAGTCGTAGTTATTGGTCTGGGTCATAGTTGCAGGTTAGGGTCTTGGCTAAAAGATCGGTGTCGTTACTAATGTTCAGGGCCTCTTTGTAGCTCAATGGGTGACTGCGTGAAGAGCCTATGGACCCCTGTCTAAGGGACCTATTGGACCCTGTAGCCCCCTGTGTGAGGAGCCTTGGGGCCTGTGTACGAGAAGTCCAATGGTGATTTAAAGCTTTCGTGACTGCAGGGATTCATATTCTTGGTTCTATCGGTAAAGTCACGTCGAAGGGAAATAATAAAATAATAACAATAAAACAAAAAAAATTCTCACGACGTGTCAACTGCAACACAAGCAATCATCATCAGGTGTGAAAGCCACGGCAAGAAAATTGGAAAAAGTGGCGGTTTTTCCTTTTTTCAAACTTTCTTGCCGTTGATTTCACACCTGATGACGATTGCTTGGGTTGCAGTCGAAACGTCGTGAAAATGTTTAATTATGTTTTATATTTTTATTATTTTATGATTTCCCTTCTACGTGACTTTAGCGGAAGAACCAAGAATATAAGTCCAATGGTCTCTATACATTCTGGCTCCCAGCTGTCCCGGTGTGACCCCGGGCTTGCGGCCTTGTGTTGGGACCGTGGTGGCAGAGGTCGCAACCGGGTACCCGGTACCCGTACCCTACCCGATACCCGGCTACCCGTACCCGGCCGGGTACGGGTAGCTGTTTGCGACCCTGGTGCGGCCGGGTACGGGTACGGGTACGATTAAGGAATCAAAACCCGTTTGCGACCTCTGCGTGGTGGTGATCGAGGTGGCACCTCCCCGCCCCCCATCCCCCCGCCCCCCATCCCCCCGCCCCCCATCCCCCCGCCCCCCATCCCCCCGCCCCCCCCCCCCCGCTAGGGTCGCGCCCCGCGCTGGGCCCGCGTCTCGCGCCCCCTCGCCGCGAGTCTCCGGCGCAGCTCCTGCGGCAGCCGCGAGAAGCAGCGCTTACACACGGGCCGGTGGTCCACCTCCACGAAGCGGGTCCTGAGGGGGGGGGGGGAAGAGGGGGGAGAGAGGGGGGGGTGATTGAACAGCAGAGATGGAAGTACAATGGACTGATATGCAAACAGCACTAAAACGTGGGCGTCTGGTCCACCTCCACAAAGTGGGTCCTGGGGGCGGGGGGGTTCAGGGGGGGAGGGGGGCTTCAGGGGGGGGGGCTTCAGGCTTCTGTGACGTCACCTGGCCAAACCCCATTTGGCAGAGCCAGGAGACAACGAAAAGCCACTGCGGGTGGCCACGTGGAATTTTAGAACGCTCACTGTGGAGGAGAGGCTGCCACTCCTCTGTCGGGAGCTGGACCGGTACTGCCTGGAGGTTCGGTGGACCGGCTCTGGCTCCTGCCACCATGAGGGGTGGTCAGTCTTCTACACGGGGCAGGAGACTGCCAAACCACAGGGAGTGGCTCTTCTTCTGAATCAACCAGAGGCGAGGAGTGGTAGTCGTGGTTACTTATGCCCTGACCGAAGATGAACAACAGTGGAGGGATGCAGGCAAGGCCAATGAGTCAAATGCCTTCTATGACCTCCTGTCACAGGTGCTAGCTAAAGTGGCCACTCGGGACAGAGTCATCGTGTTGGTTGATTTCAATGCCCGAGTTGGTCATGATGCTGGCACCTGGTGAGGAGTGATTGGAAGGCATGGACCAGATCAGCTCAATAACAACAGTAGGAGGCTGCTAGACTTTTGTGCAACCCATGGGCTTGTAATTACCAACACGCTGTTCTGGTGTTGGTGCATCCACACAATATCATGGATGCATGTTAGATCCAAGCAAACACATCTACTGCACTATATCGTGATGTAACAGCGGATGGAGGCCCATGTCTTTCACATCAGGACCTACCGTGGAGCTGATCTGCCCTCTGACCATCGACTTGTCATCTGTAAGATGCGTCTGCCTTTCTTCCACTCCGGTGGTGGGTGTACACCCAGGACCCCATTCAAACCCACAGTGGCCTGGTCTCAGCTAGCTGATGAAAGTTGCAAGCAAGAATGTCATCATCGCTTGCACCTGGGGTTGGCATCGTCCCCCACTCATCCTGCCGCTGAGGGAAAGTGGGCGAGGTTTAGGACTGTGGCTCATGCAGCTGCAATGGCTGCATTGGGTACATGGTTCAAACTTGCCCAGAGACCCTGGCTGACAGAGGAAGTGTTTAGGCTGGATGAGAAAACACCACACCAGAGAATGAGGAGGCTTACCGCAGCCTTCGCTCGGAGGTTTGAAAAGCCATGTGGTACTGCAAGGATTAGTGGTGGTCACGGTTTTCTGAGGGGATGGAGTCTGCCTCAGTAGCTCGCAATCACAAATCACTATTTAATTCCATCACAAAAGTAACTTGCAGCCCCTCACCTATCACCATCCTTGGGGGAAAGAAAGGTGGTCCGATCTCTGACTCCCAGGAACAGATCTGCAGGTTTGCAGAGCATTTCTGTGAGGCCTTAGCGGAAGGGAATTCCCTCAGCCCAGACAACATCATGGGGCAAGGTGGGAACGACCTTGCTGGGGCTGCAGTGCCTTGGATATTGGCAGAAGAAGCCACCGCACCCCACCCTGTGAGTGGCTGGCTGAGGTGCCATCTGTTGAGGAAGTCACGATGGGCGATCCGGAGTCTGAGACCAGTAAAAGCGCTGGGCAGAGATGGTCTCCCAAGCTCAGTGCTGAGGGAGGGCGGCGTCTGTGTGCACACTGCCCCACGTGGCATCATCACAAATGACGAAATGTGCAGTGGGACACCTAAGGGGCAATCTGCCCCATGGCTCGTGATGATGACAATGACGATGTTGGTACGTCACTGTGAGAGCCCCCGCCCCTTGCCCCCGCCCCTTGCCCCCGCCCCTTGCCCCCGCCCCTTGCCCCCCCCCTTGCCCCCCCTGCCCCCCCCTGCCCCCCCCCTGCCCCCCCCCCTTGCCCCCCCCTTGCCCCCCCCTTTGCCCCCCCCTTGCCCCCCCCCTTGCCCCACCCCCCTTGCCCCCCCCCCTTACCCCCCCTTGCCCCCCCCCTTGCCCCCCCCCCTTGCCCCCCCCTTGCCCCCCTTGCCCCCCCCCCGTCAGCGGTGTTTGTGTGACGGTGCGTGCGTGTGGAGGGCTCCTCACTTGGCGGAGAGCTTCGCGTGGCAGGCGGAGCAGCAGAAGCACGAGACGCACCACGTCTTGTTGAGCGCCGAGAGGACTGTGGCACAGGTGACGTCACAAGGTGAGCTCACTGTGGCACAGGTGACGTCACAAGGTGAGCTCACTGTGGCACAGGTGACGTCATAAGGTGAGTTCACTGTGGCACAGGTGACGTCACAAGGTGAGTTCACTGTGGCACAGGTGACGTCACAAGGTGAGTTCACTGTGGCACAGGTGACGTCACAAGGTGAGTTCACTGTGAAACAGGTGACGTCATAAGGTGAGTTCACTGTGGCACAGGTGACGTCACAAGGTGAGCTCACTGTGGCACAGGTGACGTCACAAGGTGAGCTCACTGTGGCACAGGTGACGTCACAAGGTGAGTTCACTGTGAAACAGGTGACGTCATGAGGTGAGTTCACTGTGGCACAGGTGACGTCACAAGGTGAGCTCACTGTGGCACAGGTGACGTCACAAGGTGAGCTCACTGTGGCACAGGTGACGTCACAAGGTGAGCTCACTGTGGCACAGGTGACGTCACAAGGTGAGCTCACTGTGGCACAGGTGACGTCACAAGGTGAGTTCACTGTGGCACAGGTGACGCCACAAGGTGAGCTCACTGTGGCACAGGTGACGTCACAAGGTGAGTTCACTGTGGCACAGGTGACGTCACAAGGTGAGTTCACTGTGGCACAAGTGACGTCACAAGGTGAGCTCACTGTGGCACAGGTGACGTCACAAGGTGAGCTCACTGTGGCACAGGTGACGTCACAAGGTGAGCTCACTGTGGCACAGGTGACGTCACAAGGTGAGTTCACTGTGGCACAGGTGACGTCACAAGGTGAGTTCACTGTGGCACAGGTGACGTCACAAGGTGAGTTCACTGTGGCACAGGTGATGTCACAAGGTGAGCTCACTGTGGCACAGGTGACGTCACAAGGTGAGCTCACTGTGGCACAGGTGACGTCACAAGGTGAGTTCACTGTGACAGGTGACGTCACAAGGTGAGCTCACTGTGGCACAGGTGGGTTGTTGACAAGGCGAGGTCATGACACATGAGAGTTATTCGCAAGGTGAGTTCACTGTGGCACAGGTAAGCACACTTCCAGATACAGTCGTACCTCGGTATAAGACCTCTTTGGAATACGTCGAATTTGGTCTACGTCGTGTTTTGACCATAAAAAATGTCTTGGGATACGACGCCTTGCTTGGGATATGACGTCTTGCTTGGGATACGACGTCTTGCTTGGGATACGACGCCTTGCTTGGGATACGACGTCTTGCTTGGGATACGACGTCTTGCTTGGGATACGACGTCTTGCTTGGGATACGACGTCTTGCTTGGGATACGACGTCCTGCTTGGGATACGACGTCTTGCTTGGGATACGACGTCTTGCTTGGGATACGACGTCCTGCTTGGGATACGACGCCTTGCTTGGGATACGACGTCTTGCTTGGGATACGACGCCTTGCTTGGGATACGACGTCTTGCTTGGGATACGACGTCTTGCTTGGGATACGACGCCTTGCTTGGGATACGACGCCTTGCTTGAGATACGACGTCTTTCTTGGGATACGACGTCTTGCTTGGGATACGACGTCTTGCTTGGGATACGACGTCTTGCTTGGGATACGACCTCTTGCTTGGGATACGACATCTTGCTTGGGATACGACGCCTTGCTTGGGATACGACGCCTTGCTTGAGATACAACGCCTTGCTTGGGATACGACGTCTTGCTTGGGATACAACGCCTTGCTTGGGATACGACGCCTTGCTTGAGATACGACGTCTTGCTCGGGATACAACGCCTTGCTTGGGATACGACGCCTTGCTTGGGATACAACGCCTTGCTTGGGATACGACGCCTTGCTTGGGATACGACGCCTTGCTTGGGATACGACGCCTTGCTTGAGATACAACGTCTTTCTTAGGATACGACGTCTTGCTTGGGATACGACGTCTTGCTTGGGATACGACGCCTTGCTTGAGATACGACGTCTTTCTTAGGATACGACGTCTTGCTTGAGATACGACGTCTTGCTTGGGATACGACGCCTTGCTTGAGATACGACGTCTTTCTTGGGATACGACGTCTTGCTTGGGATACGACGTCTTGCTTGGGATACGACGTCTTGCTTGGGATACGACCTCTTGCTTGGGATACGATGCCTTGCTTGGGATACGACGCCTTGCTTGGGATACAACGCCTTGCTTGGGATACAACGCCTTGCTTGGGATACGACCTCTTGCTTGGGATACGACGCCTTGCTTGGGATACGATGCCTTGCTTGGGATACAACGCCTTGCTTGGGATACAACGCCTTGCTTGGGATACAACGCCTTGCTTGGGATACGACGCCTTGCTTGGGATACGACATCTTGCTTGGGATACGACGCCTTGCTTGGGATACGACCTTTTGCTTGGGATACGACACCTTGCTTGGGATACGACGTCTTGCTTGGGATACGACGCCTTGCTTGGGATACGACGTCTTGCTTGGGATACGACGTCTTGCTTGGGATACGACGTCTTGCTTGGGATACGACGTCTTGCTTGGGATACGACGTCTTGCTTGGGATACGACCTCTTGCTTGGGATATGACATCTTGCTTGGGATACGACGCCTTGCTTGGGATACGACGTCTTGCTTGGGATACAACGCCTTGCTTGGGATACGACGCCTTGCTTGGGATACAACGCCTTGCTTGGGATACAACGCCTTGCTTGGGATACAACGCCTTGCTTGGGATACAACGCCTTGCTTGGGATACGACGCCTTGCTTGGGATACAACGCCTTGCTTGGGATACGACGTCTTGCTTGGGATACGACGCCTTGCTTGGGATACGACGCCTTGCTTGGGATACGACATCTTGCTTGGGATACGACATCTTGCTTGGGATACAACGCCTTGCTTGGGATACAACGCCTTGCTTGGGATACGACGCCTTGCTTGGGATACGACGCCTTGCTTGGGATACGACGTCTTGCTTGGGATACGACGCCTTGCTTGGGATACGATGCCTTGCTTGGGATACGACGTCTTGCTTGGGATACGACGCCTTGCTTGGGATACAACATCTTGCTTGGGATACGACGTCTTCTTGGGATACAACGTCTTGCTTGGGATACGATGTCTTGCTTGGGGTACGACGTCTTGCTTGAGATACGACGTCTTGCTTGGGATATGACGTCTTGCTTGGGATACGACGTCTTGCTTGGGATACGACGTCTTGCTTGGGATACGACGTCTTCTTGGGATACGACGTCTTGCTTGGGTTACGACGTCTTGCTTGGGATACGACGTCTTGCTTGAGATACGACGTCTTGCTTGGGATACGACGTCTTGCTTGGGATACGACGTCTTGCTTGGGATACGACGTCTTGCTTGGGATACGACGTCTTGCTTGAGATACGACACCTTGCTTGGGATACGACGCCTTGCTTGGGATACGACGTCTTGCTTGGGATACGACACCTTGCTTGGGATACGACGTCTTGCTTGGGATACGACGTCTTGCTTGAGATACGACACCTTGCTTGGGATACGACATCTTGCTTGGGATACGACGTCTTGCTTGGGATACGACGCCTTGCTTGGGATACGACGTCTTGCTTGGGATACGACGCCTTTCTTGGGATGAGACGCGCTTGCTAGAACTTGTATATGTCGGGATGAGTCACCGTGTACAGTACCCGCGTATACTCCACCCCCAATAAACAAGCCGTAACAGTATTGTGTGGAATGGCCAGACAATGTCACACTTCGGCACCATTCTTAGAAGAAGGCGAAAACAAACTTCGATGGACAGGTTTTAGTAAAACTCAAACCTGGTGAGCCTCAACCAGGTCCAAGTCAAGGAAAAAAAAGACAGAAAAGAGAAAAAGATAAAAAAAAACCCACAGAATTTCAGCTTTAGAAGTGTTAATGGAGGGTGACTCTCCTTCAAAGAAATAACATCTCCTCCTCCTCCTCCCCTTCCTCACCACCATCCTCGTAGGCTGTCAACTCCTCTCGGAAATGGTGGTGGTAGTGGTGGTGATGATGATGATGGTAGTGATGGTGGTAGTGATGTTGGTGTTGATGTTGGTAGTGATGGTGATAGTTGTGATGGCGGTGGTGGTGTTAATGGTGATGGTGGTGATAATGATGATGGTGATGATAGTTGTGGTGGTGATGGTAGTCATGGTGGTGGTGGTGGTGGTGATGATGGTAATGATGGTGGTAGTGATGGTGGTGGTGATGATGGTAGTGATGGTGGTGATGATGGTGGTGGTGATGGTGGTAGTGGTGATGATGGTGGTAGTGGTGATGATGGTGGTGGTAGTGATGGTGGTGGTGATGGTGATGTTGGTAGTGATGGTGGTGATGATGGTGGTGGTGATGTTGGTAGTGATGGTGGTGATGATGGTGGTGGTGATGTTGATGGTGGTGGTGATATTGGTAGTGATGATTGTGATGGTGAAGGATGATGATGGTAGTGATGATAGTAGTGATGTTGGTAGTGATGGTGGTAATGGTAGTGATGGTGGTGATGGTGGTAGTGATGATGATGGTGATGATGATGGTGGTGATGTTGGTGGTGGTGGTGATGATGGTAGTGATGGTGATGTTGGTGGTGATGGTGGTAGTGATGGTGGTAGTGGTGATGATGGTGGTGGTGATGTTGGTAGTGATGGTGGTGATGTTGGTAATGATGGTAGTGGTGATGTTGGTAGTGATGGTGGTGGTGATGTTGGTAATGA